>NW_027189291.1:35000-192500 GCF_040958095.1 Procambarus clarkii | reverse complement strand
TGTTGTGGCTGTGTTTGCTGGTACAGATGCTGTTGTGGCTGTGTTTGCTGGTACAGATGCTGTTGTGGCTGTACTTGCTGGTACAGATGCTGTTGTGGCTGTGTTTGCTGGTACAGATGCTGTTGTGGCTGTGTTTGCTGGTACAGTTGCTGTTGTGGCTGTGTTTGCTGGTACAGTTGCTGTTGTGACTGTGTTTGCTGGTACAGTTTCTGTTGTGGCTGTGTTTGCTGGTACAGTTGCTGTTGTGGCTGTGTTTGCTGGTACAGTTGCTGTTGTGACTGTGTTTGCTGGTACAGTTGCTGTTGTGGCTGTGCTTGCTGGTACAGTTGCTGTTGTGGCTGTGTTTGCTGGTACAGTTGCTGTTGTGGCTGTGTTTGCTGGTACAGTTGCTGTTGTGACTGTGTTTGCTGGTACAGTTGCTGTTGTGGCTGTGTTTGCTGGTACAGTTGCTGTTGTGACTGTGTTTGCTGGTACAGTTGCTGTTGTGGCTGTGCTTGCTGGTACAGTTGCTGTTGTGGCTGTGTTTGCTGGTACAGTTGCTGTTGTGACTGTGTTTGCTGGTACAGTTGCTGTTGTGGCTGTGCTTGCTGGTACAGATGCTGTTGTGGCTGTGCTTGCTGGTACAATTGCTGTTTCATTGTATTGTTGGTGGTGGTGTTGACGCATCAAGTACCTGCTGCTGTCCTTGTATATGTTTTCGTGGTTGTTGTTGCTGTTGGCTATTTTGGGAGTGTTAATGTCCGCATGTGTGTGTGTACTCACCTAGTTGTGCAAAGAGCTCTGGCTCTTTGGCCCCACCTCGCAACTGTTGATCAACCGGTGTATAGATTCCTGAGCCTACTGGGCTTGATTATATTTACATTTGAAACTATGTATGGAGTCAGCCTCCACCACATCACTGCCTAACCTATCTAGGTTTTTGTGTGCGTACGTACGAATGGTTATCTAATAGCCTATTCAGGAATGGGAGTTCCAGCTGTGTTTTGCTCCGCCAACTGGTCGTGATGCATCTCTTACGTTATAATTCACATAATTGTCGTAGTTAATTTAACGTTAATTAACGCCTTATGGGATTGTCGTAGTGGCAGGATTTTTTGTTATCTCCTGGGATATGCCTTCGTGGGTCCCGAGTCTCTTGCTGGCCCACTAAGTGTTACTCATTTCAGTTTTACTCAGTCAGTGGATGAGTGTTTATGACTCACACGGTGGCCTCTGTAAGGTATGGCCCAGTGTGTGTAACAACTTCTTTAACTGCGTTGTTAAATCTCGGTTAAAATCTTATTTGGGTTGAACTCTGTACTGTGTTAGACAGTGTTCCAGTGGTCTGTTTGGGTTGTAAATTAGCCCTGTGTTAGATAATGTTCCAGTGGGTTGATATATATGGCTATTTTAAGGTTATCTGTGATTTCGGGGCTTAACGTCCCCGCGGCCCGGTCCTCGACCAGGCCTCCACCCCCAGGAAGCAGCCCGTAGCAGCTGTCTAACTCCCAGGTACCTATTTACTGCTAGGTAACAGGGGGCATCAGGGTGAAAGAAACATTTTGCCCATTTGTCTCTGCCTCCACCGGGGATCGAACCCGGAGCCTCAGGACTATGAATCCAAAGCACAGTCCAACCAGCTGTCAGGCGCCCTATATATAGTAGTGGTAGTTGTGGTGGTTAAGGTTGTGGTTATAGTTGAAATGTTTGTGATTGTAGTGGGAGTGTTTGTGGTGGTATTGGAATGGTGATGCGGTAGTTGTGGTAGTAATGGTTCTGTTGTGGTAATGTAATGGCAATGATTATCGTGAAGGGTGGTGGTGGTGGTGGTTGCGATAGGGAGTTGTGGTTGTAGTAATGGTAGTGGTTGTGGTGGTATGAAAGTGAATGTTGTTATTGTTCGAGAGAGATCTTAACAGAATAGTAAGTATTAAGCTGATATGTCACCTAAATAACGCCACAGCGTGCTCCCATCACCGCCAACCCCCACCACCGCGAACCTCGATCTCCGCGAACCTCGATCTCCGCGAACCGCGATCTCCGCGAACCGCGATCTCCGCGAACCGCGATCTCCGCGAACCTAGTATCATCCATTAACATCCAGGCTGAAGCCTAACATTACCCCTCAGGATCGGAGCTGAAGCCTAACATTACCCCTCAACATCGGAGCTGAAGCCTAACACTATCCCTCAACATCGGAGCTTAAGCCTAACATTACCCCCCAACATCGGAGCTTAAGCCTAATATTACCCCTCAACATCGGAGCTTAAGCCTAACATTACCCCTCAATATCGGAGCTGAAGCCTAATATAGTACATTGGGAGCAATTCGTTATTATCGGTATTGATGAATATTCTCTTCTTGTACTGATGATTAGTTTGTTCTTGTTACTCTTATCATCATCCTCCTCATCATTGTTTTCTTCGTCATTATCAACCACTTGTTGTTCAACACCTTCCTGTCTTCCATGTCTTAATATTCTCCTTCTTCTTCTCTTATTTAATGCAAACGAAGATGTTGAATGTTTCTACAGGTGTAAACGCTGATATAAGGAGAGCACCGTTACGCTGCCTCCTTCGTATGGTACTGGAGGGCAACGATGGAGGGAAAGTATACCTAATATCCGCCAGGAATTTTCTGAGTTGACGAAGTAACGAAGGAGGTGGACGAACAATGGACCCCAAAGAGCGATGGAATCTCAGCGATGGAGCCAGACGAGATATTCAGCGGTGAAAGTGATGGAGCTGGACAAGGTTTGAAGATTGAGAAATCAGAGCTCTGATGGACTTCTGGTAACAACGTGAGTCCCAAAAAGGTCCAGAAAAGATGTTTTTATCTTTGTAAAACATGGCTTATTGACGTGAAACATTAAACGGGAAACGATACTAAATTTTGAGTACAAAATATAGACCAAATGTATAGGAAATTATGAATTTGAAGCCAGTGATTTCATAAAAGTGGATACAGAAACAATTTGAAATTTCAATGACGAGAGCAAGTAATATATATATATATATATATATATATATATTAGTATATTTTGGTAGCAGTCTTTCCTGTAGACATATATTATTAAATATCATATTATTATTATCTTTCCTTCACTTTAAGAAGGAAAGTGAAACGCCATGCAACCTCTGAAGAGACAACTAACACAACACCTATACCCCCTATTAGACTATTTTACAGGAACTTCTTTTCCACAGCTCATAAAACGGAGGAAAGGGTCCTGAAAGATATTGTTAATAGAAACGTTATCCCTACAGACAAAAATCAGAGGATACAACTGACGATTTACTATAAAACCAGAAAAACGGCCAGCCTACTCATGAGAAACTCTCCAGACACAAAACAGAACGCTTTAAAAGAGACTAACGTCGTCTATGCCTTCAAATGCCCTCTTGGGGACTGTAAGCTCCAAAAAACCCAGTATATAGGCAAGACAACAACATCTCTTTCTAGGCGTTTAACGATGCATAAGCAACAGGGCTCCATTAAGGAACATATACTCTCTTCCCACAACCAAACCATCGCCAGAGAAATCCTAGTAAACAACACAGAAATCATCGATAGATACAGCGATAGCAGGCGGCTTGACGTTTGCGAGGCACTACACATCAAGAAGTCAACACCAGCAATCAACAGCCAATTATTGCACAACTATATTCTACCCACCTCAAGACTCCGCTCCAATATAGAAGCATCAAGAAATATGGACCAATAGGCTTTCTACAAACACTTCTATTCAATATCCATTGTTTCGTGTTCTGTCTTGTGTTGATGAAATTAATACCCTATTAATACTCTTGTTCTGTCTTGTGTTGATGAAATTAATACCCTATTAATGCCACATCTTGTTCTCTCTTGTGTTAATGCCACATCACCCCTTCCACCTCACTCAAATGTAGATATAAAATCGGAGATGCGTAAGTTCTATTCAGTTGTGTATTTGTGAACTAAAGTCTTTGAAAATGTAATAAGTTTTACGAAACGCGCTCGTGTCGCGTGAGACTAGAAATAAAAATGAATTTTGGAGAATTGATTTTTGATTTACCTCCAACAGTGAAAAGAAATGTACGAAAGATTGAGAAAATTCGTGTTAGAATTATTAATCTTACTTTTTCGGTCATATTTAATAATATATATATATATATATATATATATATATATATATATATATATATATATATATATATATATATATATATATATATATATATGCGCTGACAGTGTTTAGACTTTCCCCACACCATGTCACAGTAGCCTCATGTTCCCTCACACCATACCTCAGAAGCCTAAAATCACAACACTTGTATATCATTTTGAATTTCATGAGTTTGACTTAATAAATAGTTTTATAGGCAAAGATTGTGGGAAAGGTAAGTAGGGAAAGGAGACCACTACATGGAAGAAAGGAATTGACTCTAGTGGGAAGAGAGAGAGAGAGAGAGAGCCAAGGACTTAGCCCATTTTCCTGGCAAATGGTCAAAGATGCAAAGTTACTTATTCTTATCATAAGAGATGTTAAAACGTGTTGAACATGATTGAAATCACTCGGTGTTTCCTCTACTGAGGAATTAATAAGGTCTCTACGCCAGGGCAAGTTGTGTTGGTTTGAGTGGAAATGTTTCTTGGATAAATATAAATTATATGTACATAGGTTTCACGTATTATGGTGAAGAGGTTGTGTGTGTGTTGCTATGTGTATTAGTAAGAGAAGTGATGCGATATGCATGATGTGTTGATTGTTAGTTTGTTTGATTGTCGGTGTCTTCGAGTGTGTTGTCTTCGCCGTTTTTAATTAGGGACCTCCACCTAGATTCAGGAAGCTCTGTGTATTTCTTCGTAAGTGGGTTTGCTACGAAGGTTCCTAAGTGCGCCCTAAGAAGATGCTTAGGTGCGATTCAATAAGGTATACTTAGGAAGAAATTTGTTGGTTCACCTGCGTGCCGATAGAGGTCACTACTGTGTTTCGTTTGGCCAATCAGAGAGCAGCAACATTCTTCATATTGAAGATTTAGCGCTGGCTTATCGGAGCTCTACTGCCTCCTATTTACGTCGAATTTTCTTATAAAATTAGTATATTTCGAAGTAAAACAATGTTTTTTCAACTTTTACAGCCAGCACCGACATTGTAGTAAACAAATATGTTACATTTGTTGTTTACCTACGTAATTCTAAGAGATACTGTGTAGCTGTCCTTGTTGCTCGGAAGATGCGCTGACAATTATTGTATATATTTACTGAATTTACCCAAGGGCCACTAACTATCTAGTGACCTCGAAGAGGACAGAAAGCCGGCGGCTTGTTAAAGGGCCCGCCAATTGTCTTAATGATATTTTTTAGCTTGAATTTGGCATTTACGGCTTCAGCGGGTAGGCGGTTCCATGGGTTTATAGCCCTCTTGGTGGAAAAAAACATCTGTTTTCAGTCCTACTTGAGAGAACACTCTCCAACACTATATCTGTGATTGTCCTGTTATCAGTGACTTCATACCAAATGGTATGAGGTATTTTGAGCTCTGTAATTACTTCATACACTCAGGAATATTGGAAGATATTCTTGTGCTGCACCCAGATTTTGCCAGTGGAGGCTAATAGATCAGCATTAAGTATTTTGTTCTCTCCTAATTCCATGTATGACTGGCCATCCTGTCAGGTGAGGATGTTGGATGAGCTTGTAGCTGGTTTTTGAGCTACACTGTGTGGTCCTTTATACAGAATAGGAAAGCAGCACATTGCTGTGTATACCTAAACATGTTTAAAAATACATTGTTTGAGAGGAGTTTTGTAGAAACTGGTAAGAGTAATTATAATATAATGTTTCCATGATTCAGTGCTTACCTCTTGTGAAAATCGTGAAGAGTTGTTTAGTCAGAGTTTATTTGTTTTTTGTATTGAGGCTGGTATTTTCTAAATTGATTCCATGTACAGTATGTCTAACCATCCTGTGAGATGGGAGTATTAGATAAACTTATAGCTAGTTTTTTATCTACACTGTGTAATATTCCATATAGAATAGGGTAGCAGCACATTGCTGTGTATACCTAATCTTCTTAATAAAAAATATCAGTAATAATGATTTTAAATTATAGTTTGTATTATTACAAATACAGTACTGTATTATCCTTATTAAATCATGTTGACCATGGATCATTAAGATCTCATGTTGATATGTAATAGTCATATTTCTTTTGAACTGCTAATCCATGCTAATCATTCATTAAATTGTGCATTATGTCTCAATTTTTCACTTCCTTGGATATACTGTACAGTACAAAAAGATAGGATAAAAATAAACCAGTAATATTTCTTTCATTATATTTTTCATTTAAATAACTGCATCAATATTTTTACAGCTGACAGGATTTGTTTTACCATACAGGTGCATTATTTGTTAAAAAATAATTGGTTTATTGTTACACACAATGGTGCTACATAGCCTTCCCAGCTTGGTGCCTTCTTTTAATACTGATTAAAAAATAAATAATAAATACATTTTATTCAGGAAATGTACATACAGTTGATTTACAAACATAATGTTGGATTTATAGACAGAGCTAGTACATACAATACCTAAAGCCACTAATACTCATAGCATTTCGGGCAAGGTGTGGGGGAAAAAACACAGACTAAAACTTAATAGTAATCGGGATTAGGTATAAATTGTGTTGAAAGAAGGAATAAAAAATACAAAAAGGGGGGTTAACATAGCATAAATCAGCAATTGCACATGTTGGTGAACAGCGTTGTTTAAAAAATAGCAAGACATGGGTTGACATTTAGGAGGTAAGTTAGGTTAAATGGAGTTAATTAGGCAGTACTTGGTTTAACTCTTAAACTGGTTGAGAGAGGTACAACCTTTGACATGATTCGGGAGGTCATTCCACATTCTGGGTCCCTTGATTTGTAGAGCACTTCTAGTTTGGTTACACACAGCCAATTTGTGTAACAGGAAGAGGTCTTGGACACAAATTTGTTCCATGCTAAATGTAGAGGAATCAGCTGAGTATTCCTCAAATAAAATAAGTTGCCTCAGCTTATAAGGTAAATAAAATAAGCATTTCTCAAATAAGTAGCTGCCTCACCTCACTGCCTTACTGCTACATAGCCTTCCCGGCATGGTGCCTTCTTTTGATAATTACTTGTTCCACACCCAAATTGTATAACAGGAAGAGGTCTTGGACCCCTACTTCCCTCTCTCTTTTTTAATAGTCTATATAGTCATAATTATAGCTTTAAGTATTTAATGAATAAAGTTTTTGACATTTTTACCCTTTTCCTTACCTAACATCATTTGTGCAGCATATGTTTATTTTATGTCTCACCCAGATTTAATTTCAAAATAAAACCAAACTAAATAAATTAGAAATGGGTATGTATAGCTAAGGTACACCCTTACTACTAGGTGAACAGGGGCATTTGGTGATAGTAAATGATCCCATCAGGCAGGGCTCATCACCTTCTCTCATATTTCATGTTCACCAGTGTTTATTTACTTAATAACTACTGGTATAATATCTTGCTATTATAAAACTAATTCTACTATCATAAAAGACATATTTACTTTAAGTTTCAAGCAGAGAATGCATATATAGCTAACACGAAGGACTCCTCTTCACTAGATTCAATTTTTATAATCTTTTGTTTATGTTCCAAAATCTTAAAATCGATCCCAGTGTTATGTAGTAGAGAAAAATTGAGTTATGTCCAGTTTACGTAATGCTACGAGTGGTCGAAACCACACTTAGATCCTGGAATGAACTTACGAAGGTCTTTCAACTTAGTGTAGCTACCTGAATACCGACGTAGCCGCCACGAAGGCGCTAAGAAGGAAAACATTCGTAGCTAAGAAGAAAAACCTTCGTAAGTACCTTCGTGAATCCGGCCCTCGTCTCAAGTGTCACTGAATACGAGTCTAGTGATGATTAGTGTAACCAATATTATCAGGCAGGGCAATCAAGCCTATTCACCTAACAATAATTACAATAATTAGAGATAAGTATTTATACATAAAATACAAAAATCGTTTTGTAATTTTGCCTACAAAAAACGGTCTCCCGCTAATAGTGTTAACGGTGAAGAAAACGTAGGGAAAATAATTGAATATAAGACTTTAATATATAGAATTAACTAGTCGAGTGAGAAATCATTTCTCAAGAACAGGTGTGGCGAGGTCGCTGGCTGGTATAATCAAAGAAACGCTAATACAAGGTGAAATTATTATATAATACTGCTTTGTGTAATGAGATATTAGAAGACAGGGGCGAGAAAGCTGTTATTTGACATGGAAGAGGCGTGTAGTAGGGGCAATATATGGAATATGTAGGAGGGAGAGAGAGGGAGAGAGAGAGAGAGAGAGAGTGGAGGAAGGCTGTGTATTGTAGTGACTTGTCCCATTCAAATCCAATCGTATCTGCTCATATAATTGTGCGCGGGGGATTATGATCTGATATCTTGTCATCTAGTTCATTCTGCGTGCGCGTCGGGCAGATAGCAAGATATCGGAAGGGGCAAGGCTGGGGCACATACAACCCGTTATCCAGCAGAGATAGTACCACGCTCTGATAACCACCTTCACTCTCACTCAAGCAGCCCAACACTGCCTCATCCCCACCACACCAACAGCCCGCCCACCACCACACATACAGACCTCCACTACCACACATACAGCACGCCCACCACCACACATACAGACCTCCACTACCACACATACAGCACGCCCACCACCACACATACAGACCTCCACTACCACACATACAGCACGCCCACCACCACACATACAGACCTCCACTACCACACATACAGCACGCCCACCATCACACATACAGGCCTCCACTACCACACATACAGCCCACCACCACCAC
Source organism: Procambarus clarkii (assembly GCF_040958095.1). Lineage (NCBI taxonomy): Eukaryota > Metazoa > Arthropoda > Malacostraca > Decapoda > Cambaridae > Procambarus > Procambarus clarkii. Next base: position 183,655 of record NW_027189291.1, on the reverse strand, counting down.
CACGCATACAGACCTCCACTATCACACATACAGCACGCCCACCACCACACATACAGGCCTCCACTACCACACATACAGCCTACCACCACCACCACACATACAGACCTCCACTACCACACATACAGCACGCCCACCATCACACATACAGGCCTCCTCTACCACACATACAGCCCACCACCACCACCACACATACAGACCTCCACTACCACACATACAGACCTCCACCACCACACATTCAGGCCTCCAGCACCACACATACAGACCCACCACTACCACACATACAGACCCACCACTACCACACATACAGACCTCCACCACCACACATACAGACCCACCACCACCACACATACAGACCTCCACTACCACACATACAGACCCTCCACTACCACACATACAGACCCACCACCACCACACATACAGCCCTCCACTACCACACATACAGGCCTCCACTACCGCACATACAGACCTCCACCACCACACATACAGACCTCCACCACCACACATACAGACCTCCACCACCACACATACAGACCTCCACCACCACACATACAGACCTCCACTACCACACATACAGACCTCCACCACCACACATTCAGGCCTCCAGCACCACACATACAGACATTTACCACTACACATACAGGCCTCCACCACCACACATACAGGCCTCCACCACCACACATACAGACCTCCACAACCACACATACAGACCTCAAACACCACACATACAGACCTGCACCACCACACATACAGACCACCACCACACATACAGACCTCCACCACCACACATACAGACCTCCACCACCACACATACAGACCTCCACCACCACACATACAGACCTCAACCACACATATAGACCTCCACCACCACACATACAGACCTCCACCACCACACATACAGACCTCCACCACCACACATACAGACCTCCACCACACATACAGACCTCCACCACCACACATACAGACCTCCACCACCACACATACAGACCTCCACCACCACACATACAGACCTCCAACACCACACATACAGACCTCCACCACACATACAGACCTCCACCACCACACATACAGACCTCCACCACCACACATACAGACCTCCACCACCACACATACAGATCTCCACCACCACACATACAGACCTCCACCACCACACATACAGACCTCCACCACCACACATACAGACCTCCTCCACCACACATACAGACCTCCTCCACCACACATACAGACCTCCACCACCACACATACAGACCTCCACCACCACACATACAGACCTCCACCACCACACATACAGACCTCCACCACCACACATACAGACCTCCACCACCACACATACAGACCTCCACCACCACACATACAGACCTCCCCCACACACACAGACCTCCACTACCACACATACAGACCTCCACTACCACACATACAGACCTCCACCACCACACATACAGACCTCCACTACCACACATACAGACCACCACCACCACACATACAGACCTCCACTACCACACATACAGACCTCCACGACCACACATACAGACCTCCACCACCACACATACAGACCTCCACCACCACACATACAGACCACCACCACACATACAGACCACCACCACCACACATACAGACCTCTCCCACACACACAGACCTCCACTACCACACATACAGACCTCCACTACCACACATACAGACCTCCACCACCACACACACAGACCTCCACTACCACACATACAGACCTCCACCACCACACATACAGACCTCCACCACACATACAGACCACCACCACCACACATACAGGCCTCCACCACCACACATACAGACCTCAACCATACATAACATACAGACCTCCACCACCACACATACAGACCTCCACCACCACACATACAGACCTCCACCACCACACATACAGACCACCACTACCACACATACAGACCCACCACCACACATCCAGACCTCCACCACCACACATACAGACCCACCACCACACATACAGACCTCCACTACTACACATACAGACCCTCCACTAACACACATACAGATCCACCACTACCACACATACAGACCTCCACTACCACACATACAGACCTCCACCACCACACATACAGACCCACCACCACCACACATACAGGCCTCCACTACCACACATACATACCTCCACCACCACACATACAGACCTCCTTTACCACACATACAGACCTCCACTACCACACATACAGACCTCCACTACCACACATACAGACCTCCACTACCACACATACAGGCCTCCACTACCACACATACAGACCTCCACTACCACACATACAGGCCTCCACTACCACACATACAGGCCTCCACCACCACACATACAGACCTCCACCACCACACATACAGACCTCCACCACCACACATACAGACCTCCACCACCACACATACAGACCTCCACCACCACACATACAGACCTCCACCACCACACATACAGACCTCCACCACCACACATACAGACCTCCACCACACATACAGACCTCCACTACCACACATACAGACCTCCACTACTACACATACAGACCTCCACTACCACACATACAGACCTCCACTACCACACATACAGACCTCCACCACCACACACACAGACCTCCACTACCACACATACAGACCTCCACAACCACACATACAGACCACCACCACACATACAGACCTCCACCACCACACATACAGACCACCACCACACATACAGACCACCACCACACATACAGACCTCCCCCACACACACAGACCTCCACTACCACACATACAGACCTCCACTACCACACATACAGACCTCCCCCACACACACAGACCTCCACTACCACACATACAGACCTCCACTACCATACATACAGACCACCACCACACATACAGACCTCCCCCACACACACAGACCTCCACTACCACACATACAGACCTCCACTACCACACATACAGACCTCCACCACCACACATACAGACCTCCACCACCACACATACAGACCTCCACCACCACACATGCAGACCTCCACCACCACACATACAGAACTCCCCCACACACACAGACCTCCACTACCACACATACAGACCTTCACCACCACACATACAGACCTCCACCACCACACATACAGACCTCCCCCACACACACAGACCTCCACTACCACACATACAGACCTCCACCACCACACATACAGACCTCCACCACCACACATACAGACCTCCACCACACATACAGACCACCACCACACATACAGGCCTCCACCACCACACATACAGACCTCCACCATACATAACATACAGACCTCCACCACCACACATACAGACCTCCACCACCACACATAGAGACCTCCACCACCACACATACAGACCTCCACCACCACACATACAGACCACCACTACCACACATACAGACCCACCACCACACATCCAGACCTCCACCACCACACATACAAACCCACCACCACACATACAGACCTCCACTACCACACACACATACAGACCCTCCACTAACACACATACAGATCAACCACTACCACACATACAGAACTCCACTACCACACATACAGACCTCCACCACCACACATACAGACCCACCACCATCACACATACAGGCCTCCACTACCACACATACATACCTCCACCACCACACATACAGACCTCCTTTACCACACATACAGACCTCCACTACCACACATACAGACCTCCACTACCACACATACATACCTCCACCACCACACTTACAGACCTCCTTTACCACACATACAGACCTCCACTACCACACATACAGACCTCCACTACCACACATACAGACCTCCACTACCACACATACAGACCTCCATTACCACACATACAGGCCTCCACTACCACACATACAGGCCTCCACTACCGCACATACAGACCTCCACTACCACACATACAGACCTCCACTACCTCACATACAGACCTCCACCACCACACATACAGACCTCCACTACCACACATACAGACCTCCACCACTACCACACATACAGACCTCCACCACCACACATACAGACCTCCACTACCACACATACAGACCTCCACTACCACACATACAGATCCACCACTACCACACATGCAGACCTCCACCACCACACATACAGACCTCCACTACCACACATACAGGCCTCCACCACCACACATACAGATCCACCACTACCACACATACAGACCTCCACCACCACACATACAGACCTCCACTACCACACATACAGACCTCCACTACCACACATACAGATCCACCACTACCACACATACAGACCTCCACTACCACACATACAGACCTCCACTACCACACATACAGACCTCCACTACCACACATACAGACCTCCACTACCACACATACAGACCTCCACTACCACACATACAGGCCTCCACCACCACACATACAGATCCACCACTACCACACATACAGATCCACCACTACCACACATACAGACCACCACCACCACACATACAGACCTCCACCACCACACATACAGACCTCCACCACCACACATACAGACCCACCACCACACATACAGACCAATCACCACACATACAGACCTCCACCACCACACATACAGACCCACCACTACCACACATACAGACCCACCACTACCACACATACAGACCCACCACTACCACACATACAGACCTCCACCACCACACATACAGACCTCCACCACCACACATACAGACCCACCACTACCACACATACAGACCCACCACTACCACACATACAGACCCACCACTACCACACATACAGACCCACCACTACCACACATACAGACCTCCACCACCACACATACAGACCCATCACCACACATACAGACCTCCACCACCACACATACAGACCCACCACTACCACACATACAGACCTCCACCACCACACATACTGTGAGAGTTTTGTGTAGTTTTATTAACTTGTGAGAAGTTTTGGAATAAATTAAAATTGGTATAAGGAATTTTAGCTCGGAAAATTCCTAAGAATTTTCTTTATTCTTTAACCTTTATTCCTGTCGTGATATTCAACTAGGTCGCCTGAGGAAGGACTTGCTTAGCTAACACACCAGTGTAGTAACCAGCTCATTCCTCACTTTGGGACCATGTATGAACAATTGACTAGGCGCGAGCAAACGCCGAGACCCCAATGAAAATTGAAATCCCCCCCACTTAGGCCGCCGACCTTCGCCAATCGCCGAAGCGAATCTAACGAGTAGGTCACGGGCTCTCACAACAATATTTTATTGTTGTGTGGTGCCGTATATTTGATCCAAAGCTCAGAAAGTGAGTCTCAATGTTAGTCGAGTGTGAAGAACATTTGCATAACAATAATAATGTGTGGGGGTGTAACGAAAAGACAGTGTTAACCATAACAACTTAGTTTATTCAATAAAGTACTAACTACTACAACAAAACAAAAGAAATGTCAATGACGTTACTCGAAATCCTTCCTGTGACACTATCAATGACAGCTAGACACCAGCCCCTCGGACTGCATAATGAACTAACTCGAACATAAGCGTGACCACAGAGGAATCAACAAGCAAGCAAGAACTAACAGATCTATAATCACAATTACAACAAATGACACAGTAGGTTCTGAAATACGTCTCCAGTAACCTCCTAACTGTTCTACGCCTCAGTGCAGTCTACTCCTGCAACAGCGGTTGCAATGCAATCAAATCAGTAGTCTTTCAATGACAACAATAACTAATGGGTTCACTGGCAACTCCAGCACCCTTCCACAAATTAATCCTTACGTTAACACTCCGTCCCACGGACGATCAACAATCAATAACAATTGATTTACGTTAATAACACAATAAGATTTACGTTAATTACAAGGTAACATTTACGTTAAATTAACAACTCTTACAACTGTCACTAGTAACGCGGAAATCAAACAACACTCTACCCGTCGAGCATTCAGTGAGAAAATCCCATTAATCCCTGTACTTCCAGACAGCTGATTAATCTCTTTACTAGTTACGTTAATTTACGTTAATCGGTTACTAATCACTCAGCGATGGTAAACTCTGATTTGCAATGTCCAAAGTGCTAAGAGAACGGTAATCACTCGTGATTACCTTTAGAGTAATTAATTACTATCCTCAAGATCAGTAATTAAACAATTAAAATACGCAACCTTTCACACTGGCTCAGCAATTTACATTAAGGTACGAATTCCGTCTAAGCCTTCCATACTCAGACCAATTCAGGCGACTAATAACAGTAATTAGCCCCACGTTTACGTTATTCTAAAATGACGCTACTCCTCTCACGAGTCAATCAAATGCCGGTACTTCCGGGCAGATAACGACGTTACGTTAATGGAACAATGTAGCCTTCGTGTGAGTCGATCAAACAAGGATCGAGATTAATTACTTTGACTTCCTGAAACACGTCAATTACCCGGCCCACTGACCGTTAATTACGACAGACAATACTCTAATTCTTATCTGGCTGATGGCTAGGCTCCTCGAGACTACCGTAGCTGCTTACAGGAAAGTAAATTAACCCAAACGCATTCTACGTTACTCAAATTGTCAAAGAACAAATTCTCTTAAAGCAATGGGCGTTCCCTTGGTTACGTTATATTAATTGCCTCGCAATCACCTCACTGAATACTGGACTTCGATGTCCTACCAGATAACCAGGAGAATATATGTATATCCAAGTACTCGTCTACAGCCGAGTTCACCCACGACAATGACAAATCACACTAACAAATCACAGTGATTTACGTTACAATCCGGTTGCTATGACAATACTGCAGAACCTAGTAAAATAACCTACAGGACATGAACCCTCTAGAACACTGCCCCACAATGGTTTTACTGAACTGCAATCACATACGGTGATTGCTCAACACTAGCAACAATCACCAACAAATAACAACCCCCTTTGCAATAACACACACGGCAAGTACTCCAATTTCCAAATATTAGGATACTGCACACACTTACTTACTTACTGCTGCAAATGACCCCTAGAACATAGGTCAATATATTGCAATCACTACACAGTAAATAACACATTAACACTGGGCACCGTGACACTACGATTATATATATATATATATATATATAATTACCGCTGACACATGTAGCCTACAGCTATCAAACGTTATTGGGAACACTAAGGAGAATCTCACACTCCTTAAATCACATGGGTGAGTGATTTATCGGTCACGCATGCCGATAAACACTCGAGAGTTACGTTACTCGACAGAGCGGGGCGGTCTCTCTAGACGGCCTCGTCACTCACCAAACCTCACCAAAATTACGTTAATTAATACTGCAACCACAATATATATATATTTATATAAATCACACTTGTCACGGCCCTGGGAACACTACAAGAAATTTAAGCCACACTGTGGCACACTCCACAATAATCATTGCCAGGAATCACTGGCGTTACACATACCTGAGCGCTCAGTGCTGGAATTCCACACCTGCAAGACCACACATGGAAATGATATCACTCCGTCCCACGGACGATCAAAAATGATTACCACAATGAAATAAAAGAATTTATTACATGGACATCCTCTCAGTCCTTGGCTAATCTATGTATATTCTATTCCCCGTGTGTACCCACACACACACACACACACACTGTACGTCGGTGTACACCAAGTCCCTCTGGACTGACAAGATGACAACACAGGTGATTAATCTCCTCGCCCACAATTCACTCCACCTGAACAGGTGCTGCGTGACAATGTGACGGAACACTTGACCTCGAATTCAAGCTTTAGAGACCACTAATCACCGAAATACACACATAGGTACTTACTCATTCACACTGCCGGCTTTACACACCATTCCCATACATCAGGCACCCCGCTATAGGTGGCTGGCTCGCTCCGGGTGGCGTAGGCGGCGGTAGTTCCTGACCGTAGTACTTATACGGAAAATTGGCGCACACTCGAACCCCTCCCACTCAACACGGCTGAGTTCGCACCCTCGACTCCCCGGTGAAGTGAAGCGTTCATACCCAGGTGACGCGCACAACGATAGCGTCTCACACCAACATGGGAAATTGCCTTAACACTGACACGAATTTCCCCGTTCCCATCGACTGCTACAGAGCACTAGCAAGTCCAATCATCACTGGTATGGGATCTACGAGTCTGTTGCTGCTCGTATGCACATTCCCCCACGATCCCAGATCACTGTACCTCTACCCCCTGCATACAATAATGTCTTAAACCCCTCCAAGCGACGACTTCGGCCGGATTCTGTGACGACCGATGTCGTAGGTGAAGCAGGAAGCATCAGCAGTTGTAGTCCAGCCACCACGACGCCCTATACATCAATTTGGCCGAATTGAGTACAGGAACGTCTTGACAAGGTGGCGGCTGAGTTCAGAATGATGCTCACACCGGCTCTTCCCGCGTCCTTCTCGAAATAACCAATGAGAGGAAGGCATACAGCGGCCTACCCCTCTCATCCAATCAGCGACGGTGTAGCATAGCCCCTAGGGCAGCTCCAAGATGGCCGACCAACATGGCGGCTCAAGATGTTTACTAAGATGGCGGCTGGTTTCCATGACAACCACTCAAGTGGCCAGCGAGCGTGGGGCCCCACATGTCTACCCACCCCACGCCTGCGGCCTAGGCGTTCGCGCGCAAAGTTGTCTGGCTCCATGCCATACAATGAGATGATGCTATCAGCTCTAGCACTGTCCACAGACATGCCACCCCGGCCAGGGTAACATTTATGGACTGCTGATGACTGGGGCTCTCACATGAGCCCAAACACTAGATGTTTCGGTTGCTGGTACAAAACTTAAGTCCGCCCACTTAACAAGTGCACTTAACAAGTGTACTGGCTCCCACAGGCATAAGAGCACTATTGTAAGTGAGCTGGTGAACCACCCCCTCACATAACTCCCCACCAAAAAGATAAAATTTCCCGGAGGAAAATTTCATCTAAAAATCACCAGCCACTTACACTTGGCTCTTAATTAAGTGCACGGCGGCTGGGTGGTGGTGGTGATTCATCCGTTTTCTGTTGACGTCGGTGGCTGGCGGGACAAGATGTGACGTCACTGGCTCGTCCAGGGTGGTACTTCCTGACCATAGTGCGGTCGTGCTCAGGTTCTGGGTCCAGGTTAAGCCGGCTCAACGCCTCGCAGCTTCCCTTCCTCAGTCCCTTCACACTCTCGCCCCACAGGTCTGTGTCATACTGGACACAATAGGTAGCACACTGGGATGGACTTACCAATGAAGTACAGACTCAACACCTTCCCTACCCTACCGACACAATCCCGACAGTTAGCAGACTGTCTTGACTTCCCGGTGACAGGGTCTTTCTTCCTGTCTGTCTGTCACTCTCAGACCGGGTTGCTCTACCGACTGAGTTGACTGGGCTGAGGCCTCTTCAGCAGCTGTCAAACCTCGCCCCTCACTGAGCACTTGGTCACTGACCTGCTCGTTCTTCAATCTCTCAGCGACCGTTCGTTTGTCTGAACGATCTTCCAACAGCCTGAAAGATTGGTACAGAATATCCACTTCACTTGTGGGAACCCCAGCTACCTTAGCCTCACCACTGGCAACATCAAGCAGACGTTTACTCTCCTGAGTGGTGTTAACCCTCGCGGGTCTGGCTGGTGGACAGGTTGTGGCGGGATCACCTGATCCGGGCCACACCCGTCTCACTGGGCTCACCTCCGTTTTCTGTGAAATGAAAGAAGGAAAATTGCTCTTTTTTCCTTTTACCTCATGCACCTGATCTTTCGCCTGATAAGAGGCGACCATGACTTCCTCAGCTGGCGGCCGTGTGACATCGCCGTCAGCTGGTGAGACCCATCTGAGTCCCTCTGAATCAGTTCTCGTTTTCTGTGCAATAGGGAGAGAAGGATGGCTCCGGTTTCCTTTCACCTGCTGCGCCTCTTCTTCTGTCTGGGCGGCGGTGACCTCTGCTCGACCAGCCGGCTGACGCTTGGTGTCAACGCCAGCGGGTTTAACCTTCCTCTCACCTGTTCCTGTTTCCTCTGGGTCATTTCCACAGGACAGACCCACCTGGTTCCCTATACCAGGAGTATTACCTATCAAAAGTCCATACACTGCCTTTCTACTTAGCGCAGCTTTGATCTTACCTTTGATATATGGGGTGTCTACCAACACGGACACTTCTTCCATGTCCTTACCAGTGCCATCTGGGTACTGGACATGGAGGGTTCGACCTGTTCTACTCTCAGGCTCAACCAAACTGCTCCTGACCATGTTAACTGTAGCACCCCGGTCTCGAAAGACACTCGTCCATTGCCCATTAACTCTTCCTCTAGTTAACTCGAGTGTGTCTCTTAGGGCATCACCTCCCACGGTACTCATGCCTGTAACTTGCACCTTGGTCACCTTCTTAGTCTTAAGCCTGGTGCTGCTCGGGCACTTAGCTGCTCGGTGACCTGCCATGTTGCATGTGAAGCACCTGGGTCCCTTAACCTTGGGTTTCTGTTGGTGTCCCTTAGACTTACTTTCTTTAGGTTTGGCTCCCTTACTTGGAGCTTGAGTAAACCTTTCAACCTTTGTCACACATCGATCTAGGTATGCATCCCTAGGATCGATCTTCTCCTCTCTTGGCAATAGAGGAGGTATCTCTACTTCCAGCGCCGGTACCTCTGAGCTTGGCGCGGCAGGAGGGGCTTGACTCCCCGTCCTTGCCTCGGATTGCACTCTTGCAATCTCCAATCTAGTCAATCTCTCGTGGTGGGCATTCCACATGTAAGTCACAAATTTGGCCTTATCCTCTCTTTGCAGTTTCATAGCATCAGCTTGAGCTGCTAGGTACTCTAAAGTAATTTCCTCCTGGGGTTGTTCAGTCCCCCTCCTGAGAGGTTGTTCTGGTATCTGATTGACTACTTCCAATGAAACATTTCTGTGGCCCAAGGAATCAGTCCTTAGCCTAGGCTGGGGTCGCGACTCCCCTTCCTTCTCCTGGGGTGGACTCAATCCCACACCCCCTGACATACCGACTATACCATGGTCGGCTAGGGGAACTCCCTTGTCCCCTAGATCACTTCTGTTTGCTCTTTCTAGACATAGACGCCGTACATAGGCATTATGATCCTCAACATACCGCCTACATTCCTCATCTGTACGACTGTTTCTATCCTTTGGCAGCACGCCATACTTAGTCACATACAGATATACGTACTTCTTTCTATAATCCTCATCCATTCTGTGTGTGTGGTGTGTGTGTACCTAATCCTGCTAACCGACAACATACACACCCACAACAATATTGTTCTGCAATGTTCCTCACACCTTTCTTCACAGGTTTCTCAACTTGATGAATCTTACTTCTCTGATTATGAATCAAAAGTCTACGGCCCCACGTTGGGCGCCACGCTGTGAGAGTTTTGTGTAGTTTTATTAACTTGTGAGAAGTTTTGGAATAAATTAAAATTGGTATAAGGAATTTTAGCTCGGAAAATTCCTAAGAATTTTCTTTATTCTTTAACCTTTATTCCTGTCGTGATATTCAACTAGGTCGCCTGAGGAAGGACTTGCTTAGCTAACACACCAGTGTAGTAACCAGCTCATTCCTCACTTTGGGACCATGTATGAACAATTGACTAGGCGCGAGCAAACGCCGAGACCCCAATGAAAATTGAAATCCCCCCCACTTAGGCCGCCGACCTTCGCCAATCGCCGAAGCGAATCTAACGAGTAGGTCACGGGCTCTCACAACAATATTTTATTGTTGTGTGGTGCCGTATATTTGATCCAAAGCTCAGAAAGTGAGTCTCAATGTTAGTCGAGTGTGAAGAACATTTGCATAACAATAATAATGTGTGGGGGTGTAACGAAAAGACAGTGTTAACCATAACAACTTAGTTTATTCAATAAAGTACTAACTACTACAACAAAACAAAAGAAATGTCAATGACGTTACTCGAAATCCTTCCTGTGACACTATCAATGACAGCTAGACACCAGCCCCTCGGACTGCATAATGAACTAACTCGAACATAAGCGTGACCACAGAGGAATCAACAAGCAAGCAAGAACTAACAGATCTATAATCACAATTACAACAAATGACACAGTAGGTTCTGAAATACGTCTCCAGTAACCTCCTAACTGTTCTACGCCTCAGTGCAGTCTACTCCTGCAACAGCGGTTGCAATGCAATCAAATCAGTAGTCTTTCAATGACAACAATAACTAATGGGTTCACTGGCAACTCCAGCACCCTTCCACAAATTAATCCTTACGTTAACACTCCGTCCCACGGACGATCAACAATCAATAACAATTGATTTACGTTAATAACACAATAAGATTTACGTTAATTACAAGGTAACATTTACGTTAAATTAACAACTCTTACAACTGTCACTAGTAACGCGGAAATCAAACAACACTCTACCCGTCGAGCATTCAGTGAGAAAATCCCATTAATCCCTGTACTTCCAGACAGCTGATTAATCTCTTTACTAGTTACGTTAATTTACGTTAATCGGTTACTAATCACTCAGCGATGGTAAACTCTGATTTGCAATGTCCAAAGTGCTAAGAGAACGGTAATCACTCGTGATTACCTTTAGAGTAATTAATTACTATCCTCAAGATCAGTAATTAAACAATTAAAATACGCAACCTTTCACACTGGCTCAGCAATTTACATTAAGGTACGAATTCCGTCTAAGCCTTCCATACTCAGACCAATTCAGGCGACTAATAACAGTAATTAGCCCCACGTTTACGTTATTCTAAAATGACGCTACTCCTCTCACGAGTCAATCAAATGCCGGTACTTCCGGGCAGATAACGACGTTACGTTAATGGAACAATGTAGCCTTCGTGTGAGTCGATCAAACAAGGATCGAGATTAATTACTTTGACTTCCTGAAACACGTCAATTACCCGGCCCACTGACCGTTAATTACGACAGACAATACTCTAATTCTTATCTGGCTGATGGCTAGGCTCCTCGAGACTACCGTAGCTGCTTACAGGAAAGTAAATTAACCCAAACGCATTCTACGTTACTCAAATTGTCAAAGAACAAATTCTCTTAAAGCAATGGGCGTTCCCTTGGTTACGTTATATTAATTGCCTCGCAATCACCTCACTGAATACTGGACTTCGATGTCCTACCAGATAACCAGGAGAATATATGTATATCCAAGTACTCGTCTACAGCCGAGTTCACCCACGACAATGACAAATCACACTAACAAATCACAGTGATTTACGTTACAATCCGGTTGCTATGACAATACTGCAGAACCTAGTAAAATAACCTACAGGACATGAACCCTCTAGAACACTGCCCCACAATGGTTTTACTGAACTGCAATCACATACGGTGATTGCTCAACACTAGCAACAATCACCAACAAATAACAACCCCCTTTGCAATAACACACACGGCAAGTACTCCAATTTCCAAATATTAGGATACTGCACACACTTACTTACTTACTGCTGCAAATGACCCCTAGAACATAGGTCAATATATTGCAATCACTACACAGTAAATAACACATTAACACTGGGCACCGTGACACTACGATTATATATATATATATATATATATAATTACCGCTGACACATGTAGCCTACAGCTATCAAACGTTATTGGGAACACTAAGGAGAATCTCACACTCCTTAAATCACATGGGTGAGTGATTTATCGGTCACGCATGCCGATAAACACTCGAGAGTTACGTTACTCGACAGAGCGGGGCGGTCTCTCTAGACGGCCTCGTCACTCACCAAACCTCACCAAAATTACGTTAATTAATACTGCAACCACAATATATATATATTTATATAAATCACACTTGTCACGGCCCTGGGAACACTACAAGAAATTTAAGCCACACTGTGGCACACTCCACAATAATCATTGCCAGGAATCACTGGCGTTACACATACCTGAGCGCTCAGTGCTGGAATTCCACACCTGCAAGACCACACATGGAAATGATATCACTCCGTCCCACGGACGATCAAAAATGATTACCACAATGAAATAAAAGAATTTATTACATGGACATCCTCTCAGTCCTTGGCTAATCTATGTATATTCTATTCCCCGTGTGTACCCACACACACACACACACACACTGTACGTCGGTGTACACCAAGTCCCTCTGGACTGACAAGATGACAACACAGGTGATTAATCTCCTCGCCCACAATTCACTCCACCTGAACAGGTGCTGCGTGACAATGTGACGGAACACTTGACCTCGAATTCAAGCTTTAGAGACCACTAATCACCGAAATACACACATAGGTACTTACTCATTCACACTGCCGGCTTTACACACCATTCCCATACATCAGGCACCCCGCTATAGGTGGCTGGCTCGCTCCGGGTGGCGTAGGCGGCGGTAGTTCCTGACCGTAGTACTTATACGGAAAATTGGCGCACACTCGAACCCCTCCCACTCAACACGGCTGAGTTCGCACCCTCGACTCCCCGGTGAAGTGAAGCGTTCATACCCAGGTGACGCGCACAACGATAGCGTCTCACACCAACATGGGAAATTGCCTTAACACTGACACGAATTTCCCCGTTCCCATCGACTGCTACAGAGCACTAGCAAGTCCAATCATCACTGGTATGGGATCTACGAGTCTGTTGCTGCTCGTATGCACATTCCCCCACGATCCCAGATCACTGTACCTCTACCCCCTGCATACAATAATGTCTTAAACCCCTCCAAGCGACGACTTCGGCCGGATTCTGTGACGACCGATGTCGTAGGTGAAGCAGGAAGCATCAGCAGTTGTAGTCCAGCCACCACGACGCCCTATACATCAATTTGGCCGAATTGAGTACAGGAACGTCTTGACAAGGTGGCGGCTGAGTTCAGAATGATGCTCACACCGGCTCTTCCCGCGTCCTTCTCGAAATAACCAATGAGAGGAAGGCATACAGCGGCCTACCCCTCTCATCCAATCAGCGACGGTGTAGCATAGCCCCTAGGGCAGCTCCAAGATGGCCGACCAACATGGCGGCTCAAGATGTTTACTAAGATGGCGGCTGGTTTCCATGACAACCACTCAAGTGGCCAGCGAGCGTGGGGCCCCACATGTCTACCCACCCCACGCCTGCGGCCTAGGCGTTCGCGCGCAAAGTTGTCTGGCTCCATGCCATACAATGAGATGATGCTATCAGCTCTAGCACTGTCCACAGACATGCCACCCCGGCCAGGGTAACATTTATGGACTGCTGATGACTGGGGCTCTCACATGAGCCCAAACACTAGATGTTTCGGTTGCTGGTACAAAACTTAAGTCCGCCCACTTAACAAGTGCACTTAACAAGTGTACTGGCTCCCACAGGCATAAGAGCACTATTGTAAGTGAGCTGGTGAACCACCCCCTCACACATACAGACCTCCACCACCACACATACAGACCCACCACTACCACACATACAGACCCACCACTACCACACATACAGACCTCCACCACCACACATACAGACCCACCACCACCACACATACAGCCCTCCACTACCACACATACAGACCCACCACAACCACAAATACAGGCCTCCACTACCACACATACAGGCCTCCACTACCGCACATACAGACCTCCACCACCACACATACAGACCCACCACTACCACACATACAGACCCACCACTACCACACATACAGACCTCCACCACCACACATACAGACCTCCACCACCACACATACAGACCCACCACTACCACACATACAGACCCACCACTACCACACATACAGACCTCCACCACCACACATACAGACCCACCACCACCACACATACAGACCTCCACTACCACACATACAGACCCTCCACTACCACACATACAGACCCACCACCACCACACATACAGCCCTCCACTACCACACATACAGGCCTCCACTACCGCACATACAGACCTCCACCACCACACATACAGACCTCCACCACCACACATACAGACCTCCACCACCACACATACAGACCTCCACCACCACACATACAGACCTCCACCACCACACATACAGACCTCCACCACCACACATACAGACCCACCACCACACATACAGACCTCCACCACCACACATACAGACCTCCACCACCACACATACAGACCTCCACCACCACACATACAGACCTCCTCCACCACACATACAGACCTCCTCCACCACACATACAGACCTCCACCACCACACATACAGACCTCCACCACCACACATACAGACCTCCACCACCACACATACAGACCTCCACCACCACACATACAGACCTCCACCACCACACATACAGACCTCCACCACCACACATACAGACCTCCACCACCACACATACAGACCTCCACCACCACACATACAGACCTCCACCACCACACATACAGCCCTCCCCCACACACACAGACCTCCACTACCACACATACAGACCTCCACTACCACACATACAGACCTCCACCACCACACATACAGACCTCCACTACCACACATACAGACCACCACCACCACACATACAGACCTCCACTACCACACATACAGACCTCCACGACCACACATACAGACCTCCACCACCACACATACAGACCTCCACCACCACACATACAGACCACCACCACACATACAGACCACCACCACCACACATACAGACCTCTCCCACACACACAGACCTCCACTACCACACATACAGACCTCCACTACCACACATACAGACCTCCACCACCACACACACAGACCTCCACTACCACACATACAGACCTCCACCACCACACATACAGACCTCCACCACACATACAGACCACCACCACCACACATACAGGCCTCCACCACCACACATACAGACCTCAACCATACATAACATACAGACCTCCACCACCACACATACAGACCTCCACCACCACACATACAGACCTCCACCACCACACATACAGACCTCCACCACCACACATACAGACCACCACTACCACACATACAGACCCACCACCACACATCCAGACCTCCACCACCACACATACAGACCTACCACCACACATACAGACCTCCACTACCACACATACAGACCCTCCACTAACACACATACAGATCCACCACTACCACACATACAGACCTCCACTACCACACATACAGACCTCCACTACCACACATACAGACCTCCACCACCACACATACAGACCCACCACCACCACACATACAGGCCTCCACTACCACACATACATACCTCCACCACCACACATACAGACCTCCTTTACCACACATACAGACCTCCACTACCACACATACAGACCTCCACTACCACACATACAGACCTCCACTACCACACATACAGGCCTCCACTACCACACATACAGGCCTCCACTACTACACATACAGGCCTCCACTACCACACATACAGGCCTCCACCACCACACATACAGACCTCCACCACCACACATACAGACCTCCACCACCACACATACAGACCTCCACCACCACACATACAGACCTCCACCACCACACATACAGACCTCCACCACCACACATACAGACCTCCACCACCACACATACAGACCTCCACCACACATACAGACCTCCACTACCACACATACAGACCTCCACTACCACACATACAGACCTCCACTACCACACATACAGACCTCCACCACCACACACACAGACCTCCACTACCACACATACAGACCTCCACAACCACACATACAGACCACCACCACACATACAGACCTCCACCACCACACATACAGACCACCACCACACATACAGACCACCACCACACATACAGACCTCCCCCACACACACAGACCTCCACTACCACACATACAGACCTCCACTACCACACATACAGACCTCCCCCACACACACAGACCTCCACTACCACACATACAGACCTCCACTACCATACATACAGACCACCACCACACATACAGACCTCCCCCACACACACAGACCTCCCCCACACACACAGACCTCCACTACCACACATACAGGCCTCCACTACCACACATACAGACCTCCACCACCACACATACAGACCTCCACCACCACACATACAGACCTCCACCACCACACATGCAGACCTCCACCACCACACATACAGAACTCCCCCACACACACAGACCTCCACTACCACACATACAGACCTTCACCACCACACATACAGACCTCCACCACCACACATACAGACCTCCCCCACACACACAGACCTCCACTACCACACATACAGACCTCCACCACCACACATACAGACCTCCTTTACCACACATACAGACCTCCACTACCACACATACAGACCTCCACTACCACACATACATACCTCCACCACCACACATACAGACCTCCTTTACCACACATACAGACCTCCACTACCACACATACAGACCTCCACTACCACACATACAGGCCTCCACTACCACACATACAGGCCTCCACTACCGCACATACAGACCTCCACTACCACACATACAGACCTCCACTACCTCACATACAGACCTCCATCACCACACATACAGACCTCCACTACCACACATACAGACCTCCACCACTACCACACATACAGACCTCCACCACCACACATACAGACCTCCACTACCACACATACAGACCTCCACTACCACACATACAGATCCACCACTACCACACATGCAGACCTCCACCACCACACATACAGACCTCCACTACCACACATACAGGCCTCCACCACCACACATACAGATCCACCACTACCACACATACAGACCTCCACCACCACACATACAGACCTCCACTACCACACATACAGACCTCCACTACCACACATACAGATCCACTACTACCACACATACAGACCTCCACTACCACACATACAGACCTCCACAACCACACATACAGACCTCCACTACCACACATACAGACCTCCACTACCACACATACAGACCTCCACTACCACACATACAGGCCTCCACCACCACACATACAGATCCACCACTATCACACATACAGATCCACCACTACCACACATACAGACCACCACCACCACACATACAGACCTCCACCACCACACATACAGACCTCCACCACCACACATACAGACCCACCACTACACATACAGACCAATCACCACACATACAGACCTCCACCACCACACATACAGACCCACCACTACCACACATACAGACCCACCACTACCACACATACAGACCTCCACCACCACACATACAGACCTCCACCACCACACATACAGACCTCCACCACCACACATACAGACCCACCACTACCACACATACAGACCCACCACTACCACACATACAGACCTCCACCACCACACATACAGACCCATCACCACACATACAGACCTCCACCACCACACATACAGACCCACCACTACCACACATACAGACCTCCACCACCACACATACAGACCTCCACCACCACACATACAGACCCACCACTACCACACCTACAGACCCACCACTACCACACATACAGACCTCCACCACCACACATACAGACCCACCACCACCACACATACAGCCCTCCACTACCACACATACAGACCCACCACAACCACAAATACAGGCCTCCACTACCACACATACAGGCCTCCACTACCGCACATACAGACCTCCACCACCACACATACAGACCCACCACTACCACACATACAGACCCACCACTACCACACATACAGACCTCCACCACCACACATACAGACCTCCACCACCACACATACAGACCCACCACTACCACACATACAGACCCACCACTACCACACATACAGACCTCCACCACCACACATACAGACCCACCACCACCACACATACAGACCTCCACTACCACACATACAGACCCTCCACTACCACACATACAGACCCACCACCACCACACATACAGCCCTCCACTACCACACATACAGGCCTCCACTACCGCACATACAGACCTCCACCACCACACATACAGACCTCCACCACCACACATACAGACCTCCACCACCACACATACAGACCTCCACCACCACACATACAGACCTCCACCACCACACATACAGACCCACCACCACACATACAGACCTCCACCACCACACATACAGACCTCCACCACCACACATACAGACCTCCACCACCACACATACAGACCCACCACTACCACACATACAGACCCACCACTACCACACATACAGACCTCCACCACCACACATACAGACCCACCACCACACATACAGACCTCCACCACCACACATACAGACCCACCACTACCACACATACAGACCCACCACCACACACACATACAGACCACCGCTACCACACATACAGACCTCCACCATCACACATACAGACCCACCACCACACATACAGACCTCCACTACTACACATACAGACCTCCACCACCACACATACAGACCTCCACCACCACACATACAGACCCACCACTACCACACATACAGACCACCACCACCACACATACATACCACCGCTACCACACATACAGACCTCCACCACCACACATACAGACCCATCACCACACATACAGACCTCCATCACCACACATACAGACCCACCACCACACATACAGACCCACCACAACACATACAGACCTCCACTACTACACATACAGACCTCCACTACCACACATACAGACCCACCACCACACATACAGACCTCCACCACCACACATATAGACCTCCACCACCACACATACAGACCTCCACCACCACACATACAGACCCACCACTACCACACATACAGACCCACCACCACACATACATACCACCACTACCGCACATACAGACTCACCACCACACAAACAGACCTCCACCACCACACATACAGACCTCCACCACCACACATACAGACCTCTACTACCACACATACAGACCTCCACCACCACACATACAGACCCACCACTACCACACATACAGACCCACCACTACACATACAGACCACCACCACCACACATACAGACCTCCACCACCACACATACAGACCTCCACCACCACACATACAGACCTCTACTACCACACATACAGACCTCCACCACCACACATACAGACCCACCACTACCACACATACAGACCTCCACCACCACACATACAGACCTCCACCACCATACATACAGACCTCCACTACCACACATACAGACCTCCACCACCACACATACAGACCTCCACTACCACACATACAGACCTCCACCACCACACATACAGACCCACCACTACCACACATACAGACCCACCACCACACATACAGACCCACCACTACCACACATACAGACCCACCACCACACATACAGACCACCACTACCGCACATACAGACCCACCACCACACATACAGACCTCCACCACCACACATACAGACCTCCACCACCACACATACAGACCTCCACCACCACACATACAGACCCATCACCACACATACAGACCTCCATCACCACACATACAGACCCACCACCACACATACAGACCCACCACAACACATACAGACCTCCACTACTACACATACAGACCTCCACTACCACACATACAGACCCACCACCACACATACAGACCTCCACCACCACACATATAGACCTCTACCACCACACATACAGACCTCCACCACCACACATACAGACCCACCACTACCACACATACAGACCCACCACCACACATACATACCACCACTACCGCACATACAGACTCACCACCACACAAACAGACCTCCACCACCACACATACAGACCTCCACCACCACACATACAGACCTCTACTACCACACATACAGACCTCCACCACCACACATACAGACCCACCACTACCACACATACAGACCCACCACTACACATACAGACCACCACCACCACACATACAGACCTCCACCACCACACATACAGACCTCCACCACCACACATACAGACCTCTACTACCACACATACAGACCTCCACCACCACACATACAGACCCACCACTACCACACATACAGACCTCCACCACCACACATACAGACCTCCACCACCACACATACAGACCTCCACCACCACACATACAGACCTCCACCACCATACATACAGACCTCCACTACCACACATACAGACCTCCACCACCACACATACAGACCCACCACTACCACACATACAGACCCACCACCACACATACAGACCCACCACTACCACACATACAGACCCACCACCACACATACAGACCACCACTACCGCACATACAGACCCACCACCACACATACAGACCTCCACCACCACACATACAGACCTCCACCACCACACATACAGACCTCCACCACCACACATACAGACCCACCACTACCACACATACAGACCCACCACCACACATACAGACCACCACTACCGCACATACAGACCCACCACCACACATACAGACCTCCACCACCGCACATACAGACCTCCACCACCACACATACAGACCTCCACTACCACACATACAGACCTCCACCACCACACATACAGACCCACCACTACCACACATACAGACCCACCACCACACATACAGACCACCACTACCGCACATACAGACCCACCACCACACATACAGACCACCACTACCGCACATACAGACCCACCACCACACATACAGACCACCACCACCACACATACAGACCTCCACTACCACACATACAGGCCCACCACCACACATACAGGCCTCCACCACCACACATACAGACCTCCACCACCACACATACAGACCTCCACCACCACACATACACACCACCACCACCACCCATACAGACCTCCACTACTACACATACAGACCTCTACCACTACACATACAGACCTCCACCACCACACATACAGACCCACCACTACCACACATACAGACCCACCACTACCACACATACAGACCTCCACCACCACACATACAGACCTCCACCACCACACATACAGACCTCCACCACCACACATACAGACCTCCACCACCACACATACAGACCTCCACCACCACACATACAGACCCACCACCACACATACAGACCTCCACCACCATACATACAGACCTCCACCACCACACATACAGACCCACCACTACCACACATACAGACCCACCACTACCACACATACAGACCCACCACCACACATACAGACCACCACTACCGCACATACAGACCCACCACCACACATACAGACCTCCACCACCACACATACAGACCTCCACTACCACACATACAGCCCTCCACCACCACACATACAGGCCTCTACTACCACACATACAGACCCACCACCACACATACAGACCACCACTACCGCACATACAGACCCACCAGCACACATACAGACCTCCACTACCACACATACAGACCTCCACCACCACACATACAGACCTCCACCACCACACATACAGACCTCCACCACCACACATACAGACCTCCACCACCACACATACAGACCTCCACCACCACACATACAGACCTCCACCACCACACATACAGACCTCCACCACCACACATACAGACCTCCACTACCACACATACAGACCTCCACCACCACACATATAGACCCACCACTACCACACATACAGACCCACCACCACACATACAGACCACCACTACCGCACATACAGACCCACCACTACCACACATACAGGCCTCCACCACCACACATACAGACCACCACCACACATACAGACCTCCACCACCACACATACAGACCTCCATCACCACACATACAGACCACAACCACCACACATACAGACCTCCACTACTACACATATAGACCTCCACCACCACACATACAGACCTCCACCACCACACATACAGACCCACCACTACCACACATACAGACCCACCACTACCACACATACAGACCTCCGCCACCACACATACAGACCACCGCTACCACACATACAGACCTCCACCACCACACATACAGACCCATCACCACACATACAGACCTCCACCACCACACATACAGACCTCCACCACCACACATACAGACCCACCACTACCACACATACAGACCCACCACTACCACACATACAGACCTCCACCACCACACATACAGACCCACCACTACCACACATACAGACCTCCACCACCACACATACAGACCCACCACCACCACACATACAGCCCTCCACTACCACACATACAGACCCACCACAACCACAAATACAGGCCTCCACTACCACACATACAGGCCTCCACTACCGCACATACAGACCTCCACCACCACACA
The DNA here is from genome assembly GCF_040958095.1 of Procambarus clarkii. Classification (NCBI taxonomy): domain Eukaryota; kingdom Metazoa; phylum Arthropoda; class Malacostraca; order Decapoda; family Cambaridae; genus Procambarus; species Procambarus clarkii. Next base: position 159,583 of record NW_027189291.1, on the reverse strand, counting down.
TACAGACCTCCACCACCACACATACAGACCACCATCACACATACAGACCCACCAACACACATACAGACCTCCACCACCACACATACAGACCTCCACCACCACACATACAGACCCACCACTACCACACATACAGACCCACCACTACCACACATACAGACCTCCACCACCACACATACAGACCCACCACCACACATACAGACCTCCACCACCACACATACAGACCCACCACTACCACACATACAGACCCACCACTACCACACATACAGCCCTCCACTACCACACATACAGGCCTCTACTACCACATATACAGGCCTCCACTACCACACATACAGCCCTCCACTACCACACATACAGCCCTCCACTTCCACACATACAGCCCTCCACCACCACACATACAGGCCTCCACTACCACACATACAGGCCTCCACTACCACACATACAGCCCTCCACTACCACACATACAGCCCTCCACTACCACACATACAGGCCTCCACCACCACACATACAGGCCTCCACTACCACACATACAGGCCTCCACTACCACATATACAGGCCTCCACTACCACATATACAGGCCTCCACTACCACACATACAGACCACCACTAACACACATACAGACCCACCACCACACATACAGACACTCACTCTAACACCTGCCTCGACACTCATCCTAACACCTGCCTCGACACTCATCCTAACACCTGCCTCGACACTCATCCTAACACCTGCCTCGACACTCATCCTAACACCTGCCTCGACACTCATCCTAAAACCTGCCTCGACACTCATCCTAACACCTGCCTCGACACTCATCCTAACACCTGCCTCGACACTCATCCTAACACCTGCCTCGACACTCATCCTAACACCTGCCTCGACACTCATCCTAACACCTGCCTCGACACTCATCCTAACACCTGCCTCGACACTCATCCTAACACCTGCCTCGACACTCATCCTAACACCTGCCTCGACACTCATCCTAACACCTGCCTCGACACTCATCCTAACACCTGCCTCGACACTCATCCTAACACCTGCCTCGACACTCATCCTAACACCTGCCTCGACACTCATCCTAACACCTGCCTCGACACTCATCCTAACACCTGCCTCGACACTCATCCTAAAACCTGCCTCGACACTCATCCTAACACCTGCCTCGACACTCATCCTAACACCTGCCTCGACACTCATCCTAACACCTGCCTCGACACTCATCCTAACACCTGCCTCAACACTCATCCTAACACCTGCCTCGACACTCATCCTAACACCTGCCTCGACACTCATCCTAACACCTGCCTCGACACTCATCCTAACACCTGCCTCCACACTCATCCTAACACCTGCCCCGACATTAAACTTATTGGAATAAACTCTCAACCCCCTCTCGATTCAAAATTTATGTTTCCTAAAAGCATATAGGAGACTCATCCAAAACTCACACGCCCTAAACTCACTCACCTTAAACTCACTCACCTTAAACTCACTCACCTTAAACTCACTCACCTTAAACTCACTCACCTTAAACTCACTCACTTTAAACTCACTCACCCTTGTCACATGAATCCCCTGCATAGCAGTGGAACTGCCTTTTCCCTTCACCTTCAATGCCTCTGTACTGGACGTCTACATCTACACCAGCCCAGATAAGTCATCAGTCCTGCCACCTCTCCATACCCCCCAGGGCCTGGCACGGCCTGGTACAGCCTGGTACAGCCTGGTACGGCCTGGTACAGCCTGGCACGGTCTGGTACAGCCTGGCACGGCCTGGCACGGCCTGGTACAGCCTGGTACAGCCTGGTACAGCCTGGTACAGCCTGGTACGGCCTGGTACAGCCTGGTACAGCCTGGTACGGCCTGGTACGGCCTGGTACAGCCTGGCACGGCCTGGTACAGCCTGGTACGGCCTGGCACGGCCTGGTACGGCCTGGTACAGCCTGGCACGGCCTGGTACGGCCTGGTACAGCCTGGTACGGCCTGGTACAGCCTGGCAGGGCCTGGCACGGCCTGGTACAGCCTGGCACGGCCTGGTACAGCCTGGTACGGCCTGGCACGGCCTGGTACGGCCTGGTACAGCCTGGCACGGCCTGGTACAGCCTGGCACGGCCTGGTACAGCCTGGTACGGCCTGGTACAGCCTGGTACGGCCTGGCACGGCCTGGTACGGCCTGGCACGGCCTGGTACGGCCTGGTACAGCCTGGTACGGCCTGGCATGGCCTGGTACAGCCTGGCACGGCCTGGTACGGCCTGGTAGAGCCTGGCACGGCCTGGTACGGCCTGGTACGGCCTGGCACGGCCAGGTACGGCCTGGTAAAGCCTGGTACGGCCTGGTACGGCCTGGTACAGCCTGGCACGGCCTGGTACAGCCTGGCGCGGCCTGGTACTGCCTGGTACAGCCTGGCACGGCCTGGTAAAGCCTGGCACGGCCTGGTACAGCCTGGCACTGCCTGGTACAGCCTGGCACGGCCTGGTACGGCCTGGTACGGCCTGGTACAGCCTGGTACGGCCTGGTACGGCCTGGTACAGCCTGGTACGGCCTGGTACAGCCTGGCACGGCCTGGTACGGCCTGGCACGGCCTGGTACGGCCTGGTACGGCCTGGCACGGCCTGGCACGACTCAGAGGCAAGCCGGGCGCCTCTGCTAACCGGTATTTTACCCCCACAAACAAGCAATTAGCCGCCTTCAAGTGACAGTGGTGCAGCTCAACAGAAAGGCACCGCCAGCCACAAGGAGCAGTGTGCTAGTTGACCAGAGGTCCACCTCGCGTTGACACTGGAGGAGTCCTCACCGCTGGACTATATAAAGGGCGCCGCCTCCCTGGAGAGCTATCTACGGGCTCACCATAGCCCGTGCTACTTGGAACGTGTTCCGAGTAGCTGAATCTATAACAACTACAACAACCCTGGAGAGCCAGTCTCTCCCCTAGTGCTCTAGGATCACCTTCGTGTCTCTCACCCGTCGTCCGCCTTCAGCCAACGTCGTGTGATTGATGCCATGGTGGTATGGTGAGTGATGCCATGGTGGTATGGTGAGTGATGCCATGGTGGTATGGTGAGTGATGCCATGGTGGTATGGTGAGTGATGCCATGGTGGTATGGTGAGTGATGCCATGGTGGTATGGTGAGTGATGCCATGGTGGTATGGTGAGTGATGCCATGGTGGTATGGTGAGTGATGCCATGGTGGTATGGTGACTGATGCCATGGTGGTATGGTGAGTGATGCCATGGTGGTATGGTGAGTGATGCCATGGTGGTATGGTGAGTGATGCCATGGTGGTATGGTGAGTGATGCCATGGTGGTATGGTGAGTGATGCCATGGTGGTATGGTGAGTGATGCCATGGAGGTATGGTGAGTGATGCCATGGTGGTATGGTGAGTGATGCCATGGTGGTATGGTGAGTGATGCCATGGTGGTATGGTGACTGATGCCATGGTGGTATGGTGAGTGATGCCATGGTGGTATGGTGAGTGATGCCATGGTGGTATGGTGAGTGATGCCATGGTGGTATGGTGAGTGATGCCATGGTGGTATGGTGACTGATGCCATGGTGGTATGGTGACTGATGCCATGGTGGTATGGTGAGTGATGCCATGGTGGTATGGTGACTGATGCCATGGTGGTATGGTGAGTGATGCCATGGTGGTATGGTGAGTGATGCCATGGTGGTATGGTGAGTGATGCCATGGTGGTATGGTGAGTGATGCCATGGTGGTATGGTGAGTGATGCCATGGTGGTATGGTGACTGATGCCATGGTGGTATGGTGACTGATGCCATGGTGGTATGGTGAGTGATGCCATGGTGGTATGGTGAGTGATGCCATGGTGGTATGGTGAGTGATGCCATGGTGGTATGGTGAGTGATGCCATGGTGGTATGGTGAGTGATGCCATGGTGGTATGGTGAGTGATGCCATGGTGGTATGGTGAGTGATGCCATGGTGGTATGGTGACTGATGCCATGGTGGTATGGTGAGTGATGCCATGGTGGTATGGTGAGTGATGCCATGGTGGTATGGTGAGTGATGCCATGGTGGTATGGTGAGTGATGCCATGGTGGTATGGTGAGTGATGCCATGGTGGTATGGTGAGTGATGCCATGGTGGTATGGCGAGTGATGCCATGGTGGTATGGCGAGTGATGCCATGGTGGTATGGTGACTGATGCCATGGTGGTATGGTGACTGATGCCATGGTGGTATGGTGAGTGATGCCATGGTGGTATGGTGAGTGATGCCATGGTGGTATGGTGACTGATGCCATGGTGGTATGGTGAGTGATGCCATGGTGGTATGGTGAGTGATGCCATGGTGGTATGGTGAGTGATGCCATGGTGGTATGGTGACTGATGCCATGGTGGTATGGTGACTGATGCCATGGTGGTATGGTGACTGATGCCATGGTGGTATGGTGAGTGATGCCATGGTGGTATGGTGAGTGATGCCATGGTGGTATGGTGAGTGATGCCATGGTGGTATGGTGACTGATGCCATGGTGGTATGGTGAGTGATGCCATGGTGGTATGGTGAGTGATGCCATGGTGGTATGGTGACTGATGCCATGGTGGTATGGTGACTGATGCCATGGTGGTATGGTGACTGATGCCATGGTGGTATGGTGACTGATGCCATGGTGGTATGGTGAGTGATGCCATGGTGGTATGGTGAGTGATGCCATGGTGGTATGGTGAGTGATGCCATGGTGGTATGGTGACTGATGCCATGGTGGTATGGTGACTGATGCCATGGTGGTATGGTGAGTGATGCCATGGTGGTATGGTGAGTGATGCCATGGTGGTATGGTGACTGATGCCATGGTGGTATGGTGAGTGATGCCATGGTGGTATGGTGAGTGATGCCATGGTGGTATGGTGAGTGATGCCATGGTGGTATGGTGAGTGATGCCATGGTGGTATGGTGATTGATGCCATGGTGGTATGGTGAGTGATGCCATGGTGGTATGGTGAGTGATGCCATGGTGGTATGGTGAGTGATGCCATGGTGGTATGGTAGCTGTCTTCAGTACACCAGTATATCTTTATGCTTCTCTTCATTGCTTATACTGTAGTTTATTTTTACATTTAAGATCATATTAACTTGTTCACTTTTGCATTACATGAGAGCCAAGTATTTTCAGGGGCATTTATGTTCATTAATATTTCAGTAAATTGTTGAAATATTTGATTTTTATTTGTTTCCACCTGTGACTTACACACTGCTGGCCAATAGCAGCATTTTGTTTATTATGTGCGGGAGAGCCATACCATCTTGGTTCAGTATAGCTGCGATACCACAACCCGTCACACCCTAGACTCTCACACCCTAAACTCTCACACCCTAAACTCTCACGCCCTAAACTCTCACGCCCTAAACTCACACACCCTAAACTCTCACACCCTAAACTCTCACACCCTAAACTCACACACCCTAAACTCTCACACCCTAAACTCACACACCCTAAACTCACACACCCTAAACTCACACACCCTAAACTCTCACACCCTAAACTCTCACACCCTAAACTCTCACACCCTAAACTCACACACCCTAAACTCACACACCCTAAACTCTCACACCCTAAACTCTCACACCCTAAACTCTCACACCCTAAACTCTCACGCCCTAAACTCTCACGCCCTAAACTCACACACCCTAAACTCTCACACCCTAAACTCACACACCCTAAACTCACACACCCTAAACTCACACCCTAAACTCTCACGCCCTAAACTCTCACACCCTAAACTCACACACCCTAAACTCACACCCTAAACTCTCACGCCCTAAACTCTCACACCCTAAACTCACACACCCTAAACTCACACCCTAAACTCTCACGCCCTAAACTCACACACCCTAAACTCACACCCTAAACTCTCACACCCTAAACTCTCACACCCTAAACTCTCACACCCTAAACTCTCACACCCTAAACTCACACACCCTAAACTCTCACGCCCTAAACTCTCACGCCCTAAACTCTCACACCCTAAACTCACACACCCTAAACTCTCACGCCCTAAACTCACACACCCTAAACTCTCACACCCTAAACTCTCACACCCTAAACTCTCACGCCCTAAACTCTCACGCCCTAAACTCTCACACCCTAAACTCACACACCCTAAACTCACACACCCTAAACTCACACCCTAAACTCACACACCCTAAACTCTCACACCCTAAACTCTCACACCCTAAACTCTCACGCCCTAAACTCTCACGCCCTAAACTCACACACCCTAAACTCTCACACCCTAAACTCACACACCCTAAACTCACACACCCTAAACTCACACACCCTAAACTCTCACACCCTAAACTCTCACACCCTAAACTCTCACACCCTAAACTCACACACCCTAAACTCACACACCCTAAACTCTCACACCCTAAACTCTCACACCCTAAACTCTCACACCCTAAACTCTCACACCCTAAACTCTCACGCCCTAAACTCTCACGCCCTAAACTCACACACCCTAAACTCTCACACCCTAAACTCACACACCCTAAACTCACACACCCTAAACTCACACCCTAAACTCTCACGCCCTAAACTCTCACACCCTAAACTCACACACCCTAAACTCACACCCTAAACTCTCACGCCCTAAACTCTCACACCCTAAACTCTCACACCCTAAACTCTCACACCCTAAACTCTCACACCCTAAACTCTCACACCCTAAACTCTCACACCCTAAACTCACACACCCTAAACTCTCACGCCCTAAACTCTCACGCCCTAAACTCTCACACCCTAAACTCACACACCCTAAACTCTCACGCCCTAAACTCACACACCCTAAACTCTCACACCCTAAACTCTCACACCCTAAACTCTCACGCCCTAAACTCTCACGCCCTAAACTCTCACACCCTAAACTCACACACCCTAAACTCACACACCCTAAACTCACACCCTAAACTCTCACACCCTAAACTCACACGCCCTAAACTCTCACACCCTAAACTCACACGCCCTAAACTCACACACCCTAAACTCACACGCCCTAAACTCTCACACCCTAAACTCACACGCCCTAAACTCACACACCCTAAACTCTCACACCCTAAACTCACACCCTAAACTCTCACACCCTAAACTCACACGCCCTAAACTCTCACACCCTAAACTCTCACACCCTAAACTCTCACACCCTAAACTCACACGCCCTAAACTCTCACACCCTAAACTCTCACACCCTAAACTCTCACACCCTAAACTCTCACACCCTAAACTCTCACGCCCTAAACTCTCACACCCTAAACTCACACACCCTAAACTCACACCCTAAACTCTCACACCCTAAACTCTCACGCCCTAAACTCACACACCCTAAACTCACACCCTAAACTCTCACACCCTAAACTCTCACACCCTAAACTCTCACACCCTAAACTCACACACCCTAAACTCACACCCTAAACTCTCACACCCTAAACTCTCACACCCTAAACTCTCACACCCTAAACTCACACACCCTAGACTCATTAATTTTCCTGTAATTTATTCCATAAATCAACAATCCTCTTCCCAAACAGGTATTTATCAGGTATTTTATCAAGGTAGTATCTTAGCCAATTTGTAACTATTTTTTCGTATTCTGTTTTGTGTTGAAATATTTCACGTCTGAATTGATATATTTAACGTTAAAGCAAGGTGAATGTGAACAACAGGAGGGAGAAGAGAGGCTATAGTCATTGTAAATGATAACGGTAAGGTGGGGCCGAGGAGCTAAGCCTCGACAATACCAGCACAACTATAGGTAAACTGTATACTATAGAAGTTTACCTATAGTAAACTCCTCTCACTGGCCTCCACCACCACATTTCACTAATATATTTTGGTAAGACGAGAGAGAGAGAGAGAGAGAGAGAGAGAGAGAGAGAGAGAGAGAGAGAGAGAGAGAGAGAGAGAGAGAGAGAGAGAGAGAGAGAGAGAGGCAGAAACAGAGAGGCAGAGACAGTAGATAGATGGATGGATAGATAGCTGGATAGGTAGATGAATAGATGGATGGGTGGATAGATAAATGGATAGATAGATAAATGTATGGTTATATGGATAATAAGATGATTAGATGTATGGAGATATGAACAGATAGATTTAAAAATTGATGAGCTGTTGGATAGATAGACTTACAGATAGGCTTACAGATAGATGGAGAAAAAGATAAATAGCAAGATGGATATGAAGATGTATATATTGATAGATGGGGATAGATGAATATATCTATAGATGGATAGATGGATGGATAGATAAAGTTAAATGGAGGGATAGATAGATGGGATAGATTGTAGATAGAGAGACCCGGACAACGCCGGGTGAGCTCATCTAACACAGTACGCCACACACACACACACACACACACAGTGGTAGACGGTTGGAACAAGTTAAGTGAGAAGGTGGTGGAGGCCAAGACCGTCAGTAGTTTCAAAGCGTTATATGACAAAGAGTGCTGGGAAGACGGGACACCACGAGCGTAGCTCTCATCCTGTAACTACACTTAGGTAATTACACTTAGGTAATTACACACACACACACACACACACACACTGATGAACCAAGTCATATTGAAATGCAAGGAGGCTGAAGAGAGATTTATTCTAACAATAAAGGAAAAAAGCAGGAGGGAATATAATAACCCATGGTTTAATAGACAGTGTCAGGAAGCAAAGGTGAGAAGCAGGAGGGAGTGGAGGAAGTACAGAAGACAAAGAACATAGGACAACAGGATTAGATGTAACAGAGCTAGGAATGATTACATTAACATAAGACGAGTGTCGGAAAGAAATTATGAGAATGATATTGCAGTCAAAGCAAAAAAGCAACCTAAATTACTACATAGCCATATAAGAAGGAAGATGTCGGTAAATGACCAAGTGACAAGACTGAGGAAAACAGAAGGGGCATATACAGAAAGCGACAAGGAAATCTGCGAGGTACTGAATGCAAAATTCCATGGAGTGTTCACAACCGAGCCTGAGCAGCTCCCATTGTTAGAAGAGATTACCCAAGATGAAAGACTATCAGATATAGAGGTGACAGCAGAGGAGGTAATGAAACAGTTGACAACACTGGATGCAAATAAAGCTGCTGGACCAAACAAAGTATCACCGTGGATACTTAAAGAGGCAGCACAGGCTCTCAGCGTGCCTCTGGCAATGATCTTTAATGAGTCACTTATGTCGGGAGAATTGCCCAGTTGCTGGAAGGAGGCAAATGTCGTACCGATTTTCAAGAAAGGTGATAGGGAGGAGGCACTTAACTACAGATCCGTATCACTGACAAGCATCCCCTGCAAAATACTTGAAAGAATAATTAGGCTAAGACTTGTTGAGCACCTGGAGAGCATTGGGTTTGTAAACAAGCACCAACATGGGTTCTGGACAGGGAAATCATGCTTAACAAACCTTTTAGAATTCTATGACAAAGTAACAAGGATAAGGCAGGACAGAAAAGGCTGAGCAGACTGCATATTTCTTGACTGCCAAAAGGCCTTTGATACAGTACCGCACATGAGACTGCTATACAAACTTGAGAGGCAGGCAGGAGTAAGCGGAAAGGCCCTAGTATGGGTGAAGAACTACCTAACAGGAAGGAGCCAGAGGGTAATGGTAAGGGGCGAGAAGTCGGACTGACGAACAGTAACAAGTGGAGTACCTCAAGGATCGGTGCTGGGATCAATCCTCTTTCTAATTTACGTAAATGATATGTTTACAGGAGTGGAATCATACATGTCAATGTTTGCGGATGACGCAAAATTAATGAGAAGAGTTGTGACAGACGAGGATTGTAGGATCCTCCAAGAGGACTTAAACAGGTTGCAGAGATGGTCAGGGAAATGACTACTTGAGTTTAACACCAGTAAATGTAAAGCTATGGAAATGGGATCAGGTGACAGGAGACCAAAGGGACAGTACACAATGAAGGGGAACAGCCTACCTGTAACGATCCAAGAAAGAGACCTGGGAGTGGATGTGACACCTAATCTAACTCCTGAGGCACATATAAATAGGATAACGACAGCAGCGTACTCTACACTGGCGAAAATTAGAACTTCATTCAGAAACCTAAATGAGGAGGCTTTTAGGGCGCTTTACACTGCCTACGTGAGACCCGTCTTAGAGTATGCCGCGCCATCATGGAGCCCCCACCTGAAGAAACACATAAAGAAACTGGAGAAGGTTCAGAGGTTTGCGACGAGGCTTGTCCCAGAGTTACGAGGGATGGGATATGAAGAGCGTCTGAAGGAACTGAACCTTACGACACAAGAGAAAAGAAGGGAGAGAGGAGATATGATAGGGACATATAAAATACTCAGGGGAATTGACAAAGTGGAAATAGATGAAATGTTCACACGTAATAATAACAGAACGAGGGGACATGGGTGGAAACTGGAAACTCAGATGAGTCACAGAGATGTTAGGAAGTTTTCTTTTAGCGTGAGAGTAGTGGAAAAATGGAATGCACTTGGGGAACAGGTTGTGGAAGCAAATACTATTCATACTTTTAAAACTAGATATGATAGGGAAATGGGACAAGTGTCATTGCTGTAAACAACCGATAGCTGGAAAGACGGGATCCAAGAGTCAATGCTCGATCCTGCAAGCACAAATAGGTGAGTACACACACACACACACGCGCGCGCGCGTGTGTACAGCCATGAGCGTATTTGATGGTGCCATAACCACACCATGATGGTGCCAACCCAACACCATGATGGTGCCACAACCACACCATGATGGTGCCATAACCACACCATGATGGTGCCATAACCACACCATGATGGTGCCATAACCACACCATGATGGTGCCATAACCACACCATGATGGTGCCATAACCACACCATGATGGTGCCATAACCACACCATGATGGTGCCATAACCACACCATGATGGTGCCATAACCACACCATGATGGTGCCATAACCACACCATGATGGTTCCACAACCACACCATGATGGTGCCACAACCACACCATGATGGTGCCATAACCACACCATGATGGTGCCATAACCACACCATGATGGTGCCACAACCACACCATGATGGTGCCATAACCACACCATGATGGTGCCATAACCACACCATGATGGTGCCATAACCACACCATGATGGTGCCATAACCACACCATGATGGTGCCATAACCACAGCATGATGGTGCCACAACCACACCATGATGGTGCCATAACCACACCATGATGGTGCCATAACCACACCATCATGGTGCCATAACCACATCATGAAGGTGCCATGACATGCAATGAACAAGGGGACACAGGTGGAAACTTATTACCCACAAGAGCCACAGAGACGTTAGAAGGAACTTTTTCAGTGTCAGAGTAGTTAACAGATGAAATGCATTAGACAGTGATGTGATGGAGGCTGACTCCATACACAGTTTCAAGTGTAGATATGATAGAGTCCAGTAGGCTCAGGAACCTGTACACCTGTTGAGAGGCGGGACCAAAGAGACAAAGCTCAACCCCTGCAAGCACAATTAGGTGAGTACCACTATTTAGGACATTAAATTATGGGAATTAATGATCCCGGACATAGGCCTTCATTTTGTTATGACCCTTGTCCTCTGGGTATGGTTCCTCTGCTTGCAGTTGTAAAACAATATATAATAATACAGCCTTGCCTACTATAAGTATCTAGAGTAAATAACTCAACTGCTTACTCAACAATGCAATATACTTAAAGTAAGGGTAACAAAGACATACAAACATATAAATGGAAATACAGGCAGCCAGAAATATTAATGCACCAGAATACAATAATACAATATTATATAAGCACTGATCACTATTTTAAAACTTAAATAGAGTGATGGGTATGCACATAATGGTCTAACCAGGAAATCAGCTATGTTACTAAACAATAAACAAATACTACAGACTTAACTCCACAACATGTCCACGCCAGCCAGCTCCACCCACGCGACTGGCGTTGCTGGAGCATGCACGGCATGGCGTCTACAAGGTACCAACTAAAACCCACATGAAACCTGGGGGTTTTCTATTTGGCTTTTCCGACTGCAATGCGTACGTCGCCAATGTACATGTGGCAGACGCTTCACGAAGCTGTCGGAATTAGCAGAGAAAATGAGAGCAACCGTACAGGGCCTGGGAACAAGGTCGAGTTAGAGTCCTTGAGGGTCTCTTCTCAGACTAGTCTCACCTGGTCCTGCTCCACGTTGATCGTTGGAATCTCCTCAATGATTTAACACTTTAAGGGACTCCTAGGGTCCTCATCACATTTATAGTTTAGTGAATATAGGCAACTCGGTGTTGAAGACACCTGGAGCTGAAGGCTTGAGTAATATTGGCAGTATTCAGAAGTGGTTCAACGGAAACACCGCATAAAGCTTAACAGTAGTTTATTTACTAACTTAACCACTAATACACAGGGTGCTTGATTACTTTAGATTGGTGTCAGAAAGGCTATGGTTATATTAGCGAGACTCTTGACGTCTGGCTAAACGACTCGTATCCACTCGTGGAGAAACACCTAACTTAACACAGTTGACAGCCAATCATTAACACGGCAACCTAACTGCCGGTATGCAAAGGGATCACAAGAGTTCCAACCGGATACTCGGTAATGATGATATGCAATAAACACAAATACACTGTCAATGGGACAGGCAATAACATGCACAATAATAATATCCCACAATAACTAAATGTGTGGTGTATGTGAAGCTCACATTCACAGACGAGTGTAATATCGTGATACCACACAGATAACACTCATACACCGTCGGGTGTCTTGGGCTCCACCTATTCCTGTGTCAGGTATAAGAATGCTAGAACTGTGGTTGACCCCTCAGATCAACACAGACAGACACAATATAACAATGACAAGATCTTGTACTTACAGACAGGCTACCTCTCTTATTCACTCACTTACTCAGGCACATTTATGCAAGAACTCGTAGGTGGCCTGACAGCCGGTTCGCTCGGCGACAGGCTTTCCCACAAACCGTACTTGACACGGAGGGTACTCCCAGGAGGGCGCGCTGTATGTCTAACAGACAGACACACACACACACTTGATGGCACTAGCCGTGAGTAAGGTGGTGACGTCACGTAGTACAGTGAGGGTGGCGGCGGGCTACACGCTCGGGACAGAGTGGCGGCTGGCGGCTGCAGGTTATATGGTACCATGCGGTACACTGTGGTAAAGTCACACACAGGTTACTTAGGCAGCGGCACTCCTTAGTTCACTCCAGGTCACTCACAAGGATCTCAATTGTCACCAGGGGTTACCTGATGCCAGTCTGTTTCCTGTGGTGATTTGTCACTAGGCTTCTAAACTATATTGTCATGATCACGATTCCGAGCGAGCGTTGGTATATCTAAAAGGTGCTGAGTTTAACTTGACGGTGAGGAATGGACGGTGTTGAGTCTATTAGCCGATAGACAGAACAGGACACGTCCTCTATGTACGGGCTTCATCACGTGAATGTCCTTGCAAGAGAAGCAGGGCTCCTCGTGGGGCACAAACACAAGGGGTTACAATTGACCAATGGCGTTTCAGCAAAAGAGCGGGAACCAATCATATTGATCGTTCCATGATCAGTAGCAGAGGTGACGTCATGAACACGTCACACCCACGTCACAGTTGTTATTCTCCATCGCGCTGGTTGAGGCTGACTCCAGAGGTCAGGTCTGTCGCCTCGCTGGCGTCCCCTCTCTCACACCTGGCACCTCTCTCTCTCTCTCACACCTGGCACCTCTCTCTCTCTCTCTCACCTGGCACCTCTCTCTCTCTCTCACACCTGGCACCTCTCTCTCTCTCACACACCTGGCACCTCTCTCTCTCTCTCACACCTGGCACCTCTCTCTCTCTCTCTCTCACACCTGGCACCTCTCTCTCTCTCTCACACCTGGCACCTCTCTCTCTCTCTCACACCTGGCACCTCTCTCTCTCTCTCACACCTGGCACCTCTCTCTCTCTCTCTCACACCTGGCACCTCTCTCTCTCTCTCACACCTGGCACCTCTCTCTCTCTCTCACACCTGGCACCTCTCTCTCTCTCTCACACCTGGCACCTCTCTCTCTCTCTCACACCTGGCACCTCTCTCTCTCTCACACACCTGGCACCTCCTCTCTCTCTCTCTCTCACACCTGCCACCTCTCTCTCTCTCTCACACCTGGCACCTCTCTCTCTCTCACACACCTGGCACCTCCTCTCTCTCTTTCTGTCTCTCACACCTGGCACCTCCTCTCTCTCTCTCTCACACCTGGCACCTCTCTCTCTCTCACACACCTGGCACCTCTCTCTCTCACACCTGGCACCTCTCTCCCTCTCTCACACCTGGCACCTCTCTCTCTCTCTCACACCTGGCACCTCTCTCTCTCTCACACACCTGACACCTCCTCTCTCTCTCTCTCTCACCTGGCACCTCTCTCTCTCTCTCACACCTGGCACCTCTCTCTCTCTCACACACCTGGCACCTCCTCTCTCTCTCTCTCACACCTGGCACCTCCTCTCTCTCTCTCACACCTGGCACCTCTCTCTCTCTCTCACACCTGGCACCTCTCTCTCTCACACACCTGGCACCTCCTCTCTCTTTCTCTCTCTCTCACACCTGGCACCTCCTCTCTCTCTCTCTCTCTCTCACACCTGGCACCTCCTCTCTCTCTCTCTCTCTCACACCTGGCACCTCCTCTCTCTCTCTCTCTCTCTCTCTTCTCTCTCACACCTGGCACCTCCTCTCTCTCTCTCTCTCTCTCTCTCTCTCTCTCTCTCTCTCTCTCTCTCTCTCTCTCTCTCTCTCTCTCTCTCTCTCTCTCTCTCTCTCTCTCTCTCTCTCTCTCTCTCTCTCTCTCTCTTTCTCTCACACCTGTCACCTCCTCTCTCTCTCTCTCTCTCTCTCTCTCTCTCTCTCTCACACCTGGCACCTCCTCTCTCTCTCCCTCTCTCTCTCTCACACACCTGGCACCTCCTCTCTCTCTCTCACACCTGGCACCTCCTCTCTCTCTCTCTCTCTCTCACACCTGGCACCTCTCTCTCTCTCTCTCTCTCACACCTGGCACCTCCTCTCTCTCTCTCTCTTTCTCGCTCACACCTGGCACCTCCTCTCTCTCTCTCTCTCTCTCTCTCTCTCTCTCTCTCTCTCTCTCTCTCTCTCTCTCTCTCTCTCTCTCTCTCTCTCTCTCTCTCTCTCTGTCTCTCTCTCTCTGTCTCTCTCTCTCTGTCTCTCTCTCTCTGTCTCTCTCTCTCTCTCTCTCTCTCTCTCTCTCTCTCTCTCTCTCTCTCTCTCTCTCTCTCTCTCTCTCTCTCTCTCTCTCTCTCACGCCTGGCACCTCCTGTGTGTACCCTCTGACCCTATGGCGTGGATGCTTAACTTCCCTTGTTGTTGTTAACTCCCTGCCTGGACCTACGGCGGCTTCCGTATTATAAACGAAGCAGTATTATAAACGGGTCAGCAGCAGGTGGTGTAGGGTCAGCAGCAGGTGGTGTAGGGTCAGCAGCAGGTGGTGTAGGGTCAGCAGCAGCTGGTGTAGGGTCAGCAGCAGCTGGTGTAGGGTCAGCAGCAGGTGGTGTAGGGTCAGCAGCAGGTGGTGTAGGGTCAGCAGCAGCTGGTGTAGGGTCAGCAGCAGGTGGTGTAGGGTCAGCAGCAGGTGGTGTAGGGTCAGCAGCAGGTGGTGTAGAGTCAGCAGCAGCTGGTGTAGGGTCAGCAGCAGGTGGTGTAGAGTCAGCAGCTGCTGGTGTAGGGTCAGCAGCAGGTGGTGTGGGGTCAGCAGCAGGTGGTGTAGGGTCAGCAGCAGCTGGTGTGGGGTCAGCAGCAGCAGGTGGTGTGGGGTCAGCAGCAGGTGGTGTAGGGTCAGCAGCAGGTGGTGTAGGGTCAGCAGCAGGTGGTGTAGGGTCAGCAGCAGCTGGTGTAGGGTCAGCAGCAGCTGGTGTAGGGTCAGCAGCAGCTGGTGTAGGGTCAGCAGCAGGTGGTGTAGGGTCAGCAGCAGGTGGTGTAGAGTCAGCAGCAGGTGGTGTAGGGTCAGCAGCAGGTGGTGTAAGGTCAGCATCAGCTGGTGTAGGGGTCAGCAGCAGCTGGTGTAGGGTCAGCAGCAGCTGGTGTAGGGTCAGCAGCAGCTGGTGTAGGGTCAGCAGCTGCTGGTGTAGGGTCAGCAGCAGCTGGTGTAGGGTCAGCAGCAGCTGGTGTAGGGTCAGCAGCAGCTGGTGTAGGGTCAGCAGCAGCTGGTGTAGGGTCAACAGCAGCTGGTGTAGGGTCAGCAGCAGGTGGTGTAGGGTCAGCAGCAGCTGGTGTGGGGTCAGCAGCAGCTGGTATAGGGTCAGCAGCAGCTGGTGTGGGGTCAGCAGCAGCAGCAGTTGGTGTAGGGTCAGCAGCAGCTGGTGTAGGGTCAGCAGTAGGTGGTGTAGGGTCAGCAGGCAGGTGGTGTAGGGTCAGCAGCAGCTGGTGTGGGGTCAGCAGCAGCTGGTGTAGGGTCAGCAGCAGCTGGTGTAGGGTCAGCAGCAGCTGGTGTAGGGTCAGCAGCAGGTGGTGTGGGGTCAGCAGCAGCTGGTGTAGGGTCAGCAGCAGCAGGTGGTGTGGGGTCAGCAGCAGGTGGTGTAGGGTCAGCAGCAGCTGGTGTAGAGTCAGCAGCAGCAGGTGGTGTGGGGTCAGCAGCAGGTGGTGTGGGGTCAGCAGCAGCTGGTGTAGGGTCAGCAGCAGCAGGTGGTGTTGGGTCAGCAGCAGGTGGTGTAGGGTCAGCAGCAGCTGGTGTGGGGTCAGCAGCAGCTGGTGTAGGGTCAACAGCAGCTGGTGTAGGGTCAGCAGCAGCTGGTGGTGTAGGGTCAGCAGCAGCTGGGGTGGGGTCAGCAGCAGCTGGTGTAGGGTCAGCAGCAGCTGGTGGTGTAGGGTCAGCAGCAGCAGCTGGTGTAGGGTCAGCAGCAGGTGGTGTAGGGTCAGCAGCAGCTGGTGTAGGGTCAACAGCAGCTGGTATGGGGTCAGCAGCAGCAGCAGGTGTAGGGTCAACAGCAGCTGGTGTGGGGTCAGCAGCAGCAGCAGCTGGTGTGGTGTCAGCAGCAGCAGCTGGTGTGGGGTCAGCAGCAGCAGCAGCTGGTGTGGGGTCAGCAGCAGCAGCTGGTGTGGGGTCAGCAGCAGCAGCTGGTGTGGGGTCAGCAGCAGCTGGTGTGGGGTCAGCAGCAGCAGGTGTAGGGTCAACAGCAGCTGGTGTGGGGTCAGCAGCAGGTGGTGTGGGGTCAGCAGCTGGAGTAGGGTCAGCAGCAGGTGGTGTAGGGTCAGCAGCAGGTGGTGTGGGGGTCAGCAGCAGCTGGTGTAGGGTCAGCAGCAGCAGGTGGTGTGGGGGTCAGCAGCAGGTGGTGTAGGGTCAGCAGCAGCTGGTGTAGGGTCAGCAGCAGCTGGTGTAGGGTCAGCAGCAGGTGGTGTGGGGTCAGCAGCAGCAGCTGGTGTAGGGTCAGCAGCAGGTGGTGTAGGGTCAGCAGCAGGTGGTGTAGGGTTAGCAGCAGCTGGTGTAGGGTCAGCAGCAGCTGGTGTAGGGGTCAGCAGCAGCTGGTGTAGGGTCAGCAGCAGGTGGTGTAGGGTCAGCAGCAGCTGGTGTAGGGTCAGCAGCAGCTGGTGTAGGGGTCAGCAGCAGCTGGTGTAGGGTCAGCAGCAGCTGGTGTAGGGTCAGCAGCAGCTGGTGTAGGGTTAGCAGCAGCAGCTGGTGTGGGGCCAGCAGCAGCAGCTGGTGTAGGGTCAGCAGCAGCTGGTGTAGGGTCAGCAGCAGCTGGTGTAGGGTCAGCAGCAGGTGGTGTAGGGTCAGCAGCAGCTGGTGTAGGGTCAGCAGCAGCTGGTGTAGGGTCAGCAGCAGGTGGTGTAGGGTCAGCAGCAGCTGGTGTAGGGTCAGCAGCAGCTGGTGTAGGGGTCAGCAGCAGCTGGTGTAGGGGTCAGCAGCAGCTGGTGTAGGGTCAGCAGCAGCTGGTGTGGGGTCAGCAGCAGCAGCTGGTGTGGGGTCAGCAGCAGCTGGTGTAGGGTCAGCAGCAGCAGGTGGTGTGGGGTCAGCAGCAGCAGGTGGTGTAGGGTCAGCAGCAGCAGCAGGTGGTGTAGGGTCAGCAGCAGCAGGTGGTGTAGGGTCAGCAGCAGCAGCTGGTGTCGGATCAGCAGCAGCTGGTGTAGGGTCAGCAGCAGGTGGTGTGGGGTCAGCAGCAGCAGCTGGTGTAGGGTCAGCAGCAGCTGGTGTAGGGTTAGCAGCAGCAGCTGGTGTAGGGTCAGCAGCAGCAGCTGGTGTAGGGTCAGCAGCAGCAGCTGGTGTAGGGTTAGCAGCAGCAGCTGGTGTGGGGTCAGCAGCAGCAGCTGGTGTAGGGTCAGCAGCAGCTGGTGTAGTGGGAGGAACAGTGACAGACAGCGGGTCTACAAGTGTGGCAGTGTTTACAGTAATGTCAGGGTCAGGAACTGAGGTGGAAGCTGAGGCCGAGGTGGGGAAGACTTCATCAGGCACGGTAATGGTCTGGAGACCGTCAGCCTCGTACAGGAGGTTCACAGTCCTCACAAATTCACAGTAATTGGAGCCAGTAATTTTACTCACTAAACATGTAATATCATATGTAGTGTTAAGGTCGGTGGCAGTATCTGGCAACTGCCGTGGCGAAACCTTGGTCGACGATTGGCTGGAGTCTGGTGGTGATGAAGGCTGGGTCGGTGATTGGTTGACTGGCTGGCTGTCGGACTGCATGCTGGGTCCCCATTGGCTGGGACGCTGGTGGGCGGCTCCTCCTCCCGGGAGCTCCGAGAAAATGGCGGCTTGCAAGTAAATAATAAATAAATAAATAAATTTTTATTCTGGAAAAGTACATACATAGTTGATTTACAAAGCTGATGTTGTATTTATAGATAGAGCAAATACATACAATACCTAAAGCCACTAATACACATAGCGTTACAGGCAAGTTGAACGGTGAGGGAGCTCGACGAGCCTCAGAAGCCCCTCCAAACTTTCCCCTTTTCGCCCTCCTGGGCTAAGGTATGCTGAACTCTGTAGTTACTATATGAGTACTGGAACACTTGATGATATATTGGACTTGTATCCAAGATTGACCATGTAATGTATCAATCATACAATGTATATATATGATGTAACTATATAACCTGAGCTTGTAAAAGCACCTTCATCACCTTCAGTGATTAAGTGCTTAATTGCACACTAGTTTCTTTATCAGCTACCTCACCCTGTCAGGGTAAATGAGACAGATGTATGTGAATGCATGTGTGTGTGTGCATATATGTATGTATATGTGTGTGTATGTGTATGTATATGTATGGGTATAAAGCATATATGGAAGCTGATCAGAATTACATTTCACCTTTGTGAATGTACATTAATGACACTATGTAAAAGACACATCTAACACATTATGTAGGACATACGTAAATCTGGGTATCTATGTATTTACGTATGTAGGTTAGCTTAGCATTTTAAAAGCCCTGAATCACCTTCTGTGGTTGATTGTTCAATAAACCCTTGAACTATATGTTTAACACATTCTCTAACCCTGTCCATGGAGGACAGAAGAAAATGTATATATGCTGGTTAGCATTGTAAATGTCTGGCCACGTCTGTGGTAGAAAATAATAATAATAAAAAAATAATAATAAAAAAAAGCTCCTCCAGCTCTCGCAAGCTTCTTAATGTCATCATTGCGCACAGGACACAGATGAGATATGGACAATATGGTCATCACCTACACAACGGGTGACGCGACACTGTTTATAGTGGTGGTCCTGGCCACTAACTCTACACTTATTCACACTTTGAGGGCACTTCCTGGTCACGTGAGAGTACTGGTAGCACTTGTAGCACTGGCTTACCTCGTAATAACCTTCCATGTGTACTGAAGCAGGTGGTGTGTTGACGCCTAAGACCTAAATCCTGTGGTGGTGGCGGCGGTCAGGTCCGCTGCGGCAGCTGTAGTGAAGGTCACTTTCAAGGTGGAGCGAGTGTCGTTGGTGGTGGTGGTGATCTTGGCTGAGACAGCTGTCATGTTGACGTTTTCAGAGTTGATGTTGTCCAGGATGACGTCCACCTCGTGCTCGGTGATCCCCGAGCTGACTCTCCTGGCCAAGATGGTCCGTTCATAGTGTACAGACGTGGCGGCAGGTGTGAACAGGCGTTCAGGGTCGTCTTCAGAGGAGCCAGAGAGGACGACACCCTCGTCGTCCTGCTGGATATCGTCGGGTACGGTGTTGGTCGCGGCGGTGAGTATTTCCTCTCGTCCGAATGCGTGGTTCTCTAGGAACCTTAACTCTGAAGGTCATGGTACAGTGTGGCTAGTACCGGCGAGGACCCAGGAGCCGAGGCGAAGCGAAAATGTCCAAAGAGCTGGCAAGCAGGGATGGAAGATGCACGCGAAGGATTTAGGAAAACATGAACGAGGATTAGGAGGTTGGGCAAAGAGGGGGGAGGACAGGGTAGTGGCCCAACCACTTTGGCTGTAAGAATGATTATGGAGTGATATCAGTTGATATGTGAATTGATGGCGAGGGAAGACTGTACTCATAGATGATGATTTATTTTTTTGTTATTAATGATTGCTGGGTGCCAGTAGCAGGAAGCTGTAGCTGTTGCACAACAGGAGGAGAGAAGGTGCCATGCGAGGACACAGTTCGTCTTGGTGCCACACCTGGAGAGCAGTGTTGTGGTGACTTGCAGATGTGTGGTTGGTAGGGAAGCTTGTAGGTGATGTATACAATGATTTTGTCCTGGTTGGTAGAGGTATTGGTGATTGATGTTGACTTGTTAGTTCATAGTTCGTGCCTGTTAGGTGTATAATGGATCAGGAGGTTCCCATTCCTCCTCACGTAGTAGGTTACTAAGTATCCTGGGACCGTGGACTGACTCTCTGTTGTAGTGACATCCGTCCTTGTACTGTGGGGCTGGTCTCGTGTCTCATAGTTAGTAGTGTTGTATACCGTAAAGGGGTCGTCACCATGTGGTAAGTTGGTGTACTTCATTTTGTATACCTGCTTTACTGAGAGTTTGTGGAGGCGTCTATTCAATGGTTCTATCTTTAATTGGATGTGGAGTCTGTCGGTCCGAATTTTCTCAGCAAGTGTCACTCCTGCTACAAATCTGAGTGCTCTATTTAGAGCCCTTTAAAGTTTCAACATATGACTGTTTAGTAAGAGCAAGCGGGATGTATGGGTATTCCAGGAATAAGTCGAGTAAGCATTCTGTATAGATGTAGCTTCACATGTTGAGGAGCTTGCCTTAATCGGTGCAGCCGAGCTAGTTGTGCTTTGGCTAAGGCTTTGGCTTGTGCTTTCTTATTGATATACTCAGTGGAATTCAAAAGTCTCGATATTACATAGCTTAGAATTGTGGAGGAGTTCTGTACCTGTATTAATGTGCCACCAATGTTGATGACCCCGAGTGTACTAGCCCAGCTGCCCTCTGAGCACAGTTGAATCTTGTTAGAGTTTGTCACGATTTTCCAGTCTTGTTCCCAACTTGCTGTGGCTGCTAGTTCCTCCTTCGTCTTCCTTATGACTGAATGTTGTTTAGTTCCTTGGCCAGCAGGCATCCACGACACTACATGGATGACATTGTCCGCGAATTGAGTGATAATAGTGTCGTTATAAATAGGGCGTGGCAAATGGTTTACAAAGAGATTGAAGAGGAGTGGGCTGATGCACGATCCCTGAGGAACTCCTGCTGTCGGGATAAAGGCTTCTGCTTCCTTGTTGTTAAACATTGGAATTATTGATCTATGGCTTAGAATTATTTGTACTAGTCTTAGGAGGGTCCAGTTGTGGTGTGGTATGGATTGCAGCTTGAAGAGCAGACCATTATGCCATAGACTGTTAAAGGCCTTGTTGACATCTCTGGTTGCTATTAATGCTGTCTGGTGCTGTTTCCTGATACCGGCGTTCTGCCTCATAAATGATGTTGATGGCATGTTGCGTTGATCTGTGGTTCCTAAAACCAAACTGTTTTTCTGTATACAGATGGTGGTACTCCATGTAGTAGTTAATGCGATTTGACAGTATTTTCTCAAAGCACTTTCCTGTCGACTCCAACAGGGAGATAGGCCTATAGTTTCCAGGGACATGTTTGCTGTTGCCTGGCTTCGGGATAAAGATCATTTTGGCAGTTTTAAATACTTGTGGGTAGTGGCCTGAGACGAGGATGGCGTTGAAGACATTGATCAGGGACTGCAGGTAGTTTAGAGGTAGACACTTCAGTTGGTTGACTGTTATTCCTGACAAACCTGGCGCTTTGTTCCTCGTTTTCTTTAATACTTCTATCAGCTCCCGTAAGGTGATGGATCGGGTGGTCAGGGTCGAGGAGTGCGGTGTCCACTAGAGGCCTGCTAGACAGGTTCTCCACGTTTTCAGCAACCCATTGGTTGACTGTACGGTGGTTGTCATTGTTGATTTGGCTGTTGTTTTCTGTAAAGATTCCCTCCCAAACTAATCCCATGAGATTAGCCTGCAGGTGTGCATCTTCCACTCTGGTGGTTATTACCTCGTTGTTGTCATCAGTATATGTATAGTTGAGGTGCGACAGTGGCGTCTTTGATGATCCTAGGAGTTGTCTGATCTTTCCCCAGACTCTGGCAGGTTCTCTCTTGTACTGGTTCACTTGGTTGACTAGTGTACCCCAAATATGACTTTTGTGTAGGAGCGTGAGGCCCAAGACTTCACGTCTGAGGGACTGAATGATATGGAGGGATGGCTGGCCTGTGCGTAGGCGCCTCACACATTCTTGTTGGTAATGCCTCATTTTATCCTTGATCTCTCTGGTTGGTTTGTATTGCTGAATTATTCTGGTGTTAGTTAGGTCACAATTGGCCATAGTTGCTTCAGTGATGCGAGTATGTATGGAGGCAATTACTGCGTCAATGTCCTGGACCGGTTGGTTGTCAAGATCAGTGCCAAGGAACTCCATATATGGGCGAAGTCGAACTGTGGTTTAGATTGGGTCTAAATTCTAAAGGGAGATGCTTGGAGGTGGAGAATAACAGGTATGTGATCTGAACCCACATCACTACCTGGGAGTATTCTACTGTGAAAGATATTGCATTCAACATTCGTCAGTATAATATCAGGTTTTCCTTGGTGGTTACCTACACAGGTTTTAAAGTAGGGACCCAAGAAGGTTAAGTTCCTCGCTGTCATGAGTATTATATAATAGTTGATCTTTGATGTCATCACGTCCATTGGTGTCATTGAAAATTGCTGCATGGTGTGCATTAAAGTCCCCTGCAAGGATCGTTGGGGCATTTCTGTTGAGCACCTTGTGAATGGCTCTCGAGGGGATGGAGTGCTGGCCTGGGGGGATGTAGGCAGTTAAAATAGCAAGTGGGCCATGATTCGTGACTATTTCCACAGCTAGGGAGCATATTTCCACAGCTAGGGAGCATATTTCCACAGCTAGGGGCATTTTCTTCTTGGAGGTAGATGTTGGTGAAGAAGCAGCCCAGCTTGATGAGCACCGCAACACCTCTATTCTGCCCAGAGTTCCTTTCAGTGGTCGTGTATCCATAGAGTTTAATGTGTTGGTCTGGGCGTGCAGAAGTGTCGTTTAATAGGATGACTTCAGGGTGATAGTTACATGCTTCCAGCTCTAGTAAATATTTGTTGTTGAAAAAGTGCCTTATGTTAACTTGCATAATTGTAATCCCCATTAGTGTTTGGTGTTTCTGAAGGGGTATGGTGACCTTTCAGGCTGCTTCTTTTGCTGGCCTTTTTTCTTAGCTGTCTGTACAGGTTTCGTTTCCCTTATCTGGTGTGCTTCCCTCTGCCCCTCGCTTGTGCTCTGCTTCCTCCTCCTCTTCTTCCTCCTCTTTTGCTACATCTTCCTCTTCCGTTTCATCATCTTCTTCTTCTTCATCTCCTGAGGCTTGTTCGTCTTCCACTACTTCAGTGGTAGACGTATCTGGCAGCTTTCTCAAAACCCAAATGTCGAGTACACATTGTGTCAACTTTAAGAAAGAGAAAACATGCACTCTCTAGAACATTATATTGTAGAATGTCCCATATTGACTGACTTTCGCCCTCCTGGGCTAAGGTATGCTGAACTGTGTAATTACTATATGAGTACTGGAACACTTGATGATATATTGGACTTGTACCCAAGATTAACCATGTAATGTATCAATTATGAAATGTACGTGATGTAACTATATAACCTGAGCTTGTAAAAGCACCTTCATCACCTTCAGTGATTAAGTTCTTAATTGCACACTAGTTTCTCTATCAGCTATCTCACTCTGTCAGAGTAAAAGAGACAAATGTATGTGAATGCATGTGTGTGTGTATATATGTATGTATACATGTATGTATATATGTATGTGTACATATATATGTGTGTACTCACCTATTTGTGCTTGCAGGATCGAGCATTGACTCTTGGATCCCGCCTTTCCAGCTATCGGTTGTTTACAGCAATGACTCCTGTCCCATTTCCCTATCATACCTAGTTTTAAAAGTATGAATAGTATTTGCTTCCACAACCTGTTCTCCAAGTGCATTCCATTTTTCCATTACTCTCACGCTAAAAGAAAACTTCCTAACATCTCTGTGACTCATCTGAGTTTCCAGTTTCCACCCATGTCCCCTCGTTCTGTTATTATTACGTGTGAACATTTCATCTATTTCCACTTTGTCAATTCCCCTGTGTATTTTATATGTCCCTATCATATATCCTCTCTCCCTTCTTTTCTCTAGTGTCGTAAGGTTCAGTTCCTTCAGACGCTCTTCATATCCCATCCCTCGTAACTCTGGGACAAGCCTCGTCGCTAAACCTCTGAACCTTCTCCAGTTTCTTTATGTGTTTCTTCAGGTGGGGGCTCCATGATGGCGCGGCATACTCTAAGACAGGTCTCACGTAGGCAGTGTAAAGTGCCCTAAAAGCCTCCTCATTTAGGTTTCTGAATGATGTTCTAATTTTCGCCAGTGTAGAGTACGCTGCTGTCGTTATCCTATTTATATGTGCCTCAGGAGTTAGATTAGGTGTCACATCCACTCCCAGGTCTCTTTCTCGAATCGTTACAGGTAGGCTGTTCCCCTTCATTGTGTACTGTCCCTTTGGTCTCCTGTCACCTGATCCCATTTCCATAGCTTTACATTTACTGGTGTTAAACTCCAGTAGCCATTTCCCTGACCATCTCTGCAACCTGTTTAAGTCCTCTTGGAGGATCCTACAATCCTCGTCTGTCACAACTCTTCTCATTAATTTTGCGTCATCTGCAAACATTGACATGTATGATTCCACTCCTGTAAACATATCATTTAAGTAAATTAGAAAGAGGATTGGTCCCAGCACCGATCCTTGAGATACTCCACTTGTTACTGTTCGCCAGTCCGACTTCTCGCCCCTTACCATTACCCTCTAGCTATTTCCTGTTAGGTAGTTCTTCACCCATACTAGGGCCTTTCCGCTTACTCCTGCCTGCCTCTCAAGTTTGTAAAGCAGTCTCATGTGCGGTACTGTATCAAAGGCCTTTTGGCAGTCAAGAAATATGCAGTCTGCCCAGCCTTCTCTGTCCTGCCTTATCCTTGTTACTTTATCATAGAATTCTAAAAGGTTTGTTAGGCATGATTTCCCTGTCCAGAACCCATGTTGGTGCTTGTTTACAAACCCAATGCTCTCCAGGTGCTCAACAAGTCTTAGCCTAATTATTCTTTCAAGTATTTTGCAGGGGATGCTTGTCAGTGATACGGGTCTGTAGTTAAGTGCCTCCTCCCTATCACCTTTTTTGAAAATCGGTACGACATTTGCCTCCTTCCAGCAACTGGGCAATTCTCCCGACATAAGTGACTTATTAAAGATCATTGCCAGAGGCACGCTGAGAGTCCTGCGCTGCCTCTTTAAGTATCCACGGTGATACTTTGTCTGGTCCAACAGCTTTATTTGCATCCAGTGTTGTCAACTGTTTCATTACCTCCTCTGCTGTCACCTCTATATCTGATAGTCTTTCATCTTGGGTAACCCCTTCCAACAATGGGAGCTGCTCAGGCTCGGTAGTGAACACTCCATGGAATTTTGCATTCAGTACCTCGCAGATTTCCTTGTCGCTTTCTGTATATGCCCCTTCTGTTTTCCTCAGTCTTGTCACTTGGTCATTTACCGACATCTTCCTTCTTATATGGCTATGTAGTAATTTAGGTTGCTTTTTTGCTTTGACTGCAATATCATTCTCATAATTTCTTTCCGACACTCGTCTTATGTTAATGTAATCATTCCTAGCTCTGTTACATCTAATCCTGTTGTCCTCTGTCCTTTGTCTTCTGTACTTCCTCCACTCCCTCCTGCTTCTCACCTTTGCTTCCTGACACTGTCTACTAAACCATGGGTTATTATATTCCCTCCTGCTTTTTTTCTTTATTGTTGGAATAAATCTCTCTTCAGCCTCCTTGCATTTCAATATGACTTGGTTCATCATACCTTGCACTGTTTTTCCTCTAAGTTCTTCCTCCCACTGCACTTCTCCCAGGTAGTCCCTTATCCTTCTGTAGTCCCCTCGTCTGTAATCAAGTCTCCTTTCCCGGACCTCTTGTCCTTTGGTCACAATTTTAAGCTCCATCATGTAGTCAAAGACTAGGACACAATGGTCACTAGCTCCTAGTGGTATTTCATGTTCCAACTGCTCGATGTCTTCTACATTCTGGGTGAAAATGAGATCTAATAGGCTGGGCGTATCCCCTCCTCTTTCCCATGGTATCTTCTTTCACATGCTGTGTTAGGAAATTCCTGTCAATAACGTCTACCAGCTTCGCTCCCCAGGTCTCCTCCCCGCCATGGGGATTCCTAGTTTCCCAATCTATCTCTCCGTGATTTAGGTCCCCCATGACCAGCAGCTTCGCTCTCATTCTATGCGCTAAAGTTGCTGCCCTCTGCAGTTCATCTATACATGTCTTGTTGCTGTCCTCGTACTCCTGCCTGGGCCTTCTACTGTTTGGTGGGGGATTGTAGAGTATCAAGATTACAATCTTCTTCCCATCCACTGTCAGAGTTCCATGTATGAAGCTCGTGCTTTCATTGGTACCCAGATTTTCCAGCTCATCAAACTTCCATTTCCGCTTTATTAGGAGTGCCACTCCTCCTCCCTGTCTCTGTGTCCTTTCTTTTCTTATCACCTGGTAACCCTCTGGAAAGATTGCATCCGAGATCATGCCATTTCTTTTAGTTTCCACTATTGCCACTATGTCTGGGTCTGCCTCACTAACTCTTTCTTTTATCTATTCTGCTTTATTGGCTACCCCATCAGCATTGGTGTACCAAACCTTGAGACTCTTACCTGGAAACTCGGGTGTCAGAGTTCCCCCTTTCACCAGGGGTCTGGGGGGAACTGGGGGTGTCTGGGGGGCGAGTGGGGGCTGTGGGGGTGAATGGTGGGGGGTGCTAGGGGGGTGCCTGGGAGTGCCTGGTGTGTCACAGTGGGCGCCGGGCTGGGAGTGTCACAGTGGGCGCCGGGCTGGGAGTGTCACAGTGGGCGCCGGGCTAGGTGTGTCACAGTGGGCGCCGGGCAGGGTGTGTCACAGTGGGCGCCGGGCTGGGTGTGTCACAGTGGGCGCCGGGCTGGGTAGTGTCACAGTGGGCGCCGGGCTGGGAGTGTCACAGTGGGCGCCGGGCTGGGTAGTGTCACAGTGGGCGCCGGGCTGGGAGTGTCACAGTAGGCGCCGGGCTGGGAGTGTCACAGTGGGCGCCGGGCTGGGTGTGTCACAGTGGGCGCCGGGCAGGGAGTGTCACAGTGGGCGCCGGGCTAGGGTGTGTCACAGTGGGCGCCGGGCTGGGTGTGTCACAGTGGGCGCCGGGCTGGGAGTGTCACAGTGGGCGCCGGGCTGGGTGTGTCACAGTGGGCGCTGGGCTGGGAGTGTCACAGTGGGCGCCAGGGCAGGGTAGTGTCACAGTGGGCGCCGGGCTGGGAGTGTCACAGTGGGCGCCGGGCTGGGAGTGTCACAGTGGGCGCCGGGCATGGGAGTGTCACAGGTGGGCGCCGGGCTGGGTGTGTCACAGTGGGCGCCGGGCTGGGTGTGTCACAGTGGCGCCGGGCTGGGAGTGTCACAGTGGGCGCCAGGGCTGGGAGTGTCACAGTGGGCGCCGGGCTGGGTGTGTCACAGTGGGCGCCGGGCTGGGAGTGTCACAGTGGGCGCCGGGCTGGGTGTGTCACAGTGGGCGCCGGGCTGGGTGTGTCACAGTGGGCGCCGGGCTGGGAGTGTCACAGTGGGCGCCGGGCAGGGAGTGTCACAGTGGGCGCCGGGCTGGGAGTGTCACAGTGGGCGCCGGGCTGGGAGTGTCACAGTGGGCGCCGGGCATGGGAGTGTCACAGTGGGCGCCAGGCAGGGAGTGTCACAGTGGGACGCCGGGCTGGGAGTGTCACAGTGGGCGCCGGGCTGGGAGTGTCACAGTGGGCGCCAGGCAGGGAGTGTCACAGTGGGCGCCGGGCTGGGAGTGTCACAGTGGGCGCCGGGCTGGGAGTGTCACAGTGGGCGCCGGGCTGGGAGTGTCACAGTGGGCGCCGGGCAGGGAGTGTCACAGTGGGCGCCGGGCTGGGAGTGTCACAGTGGGCGCCGGGCTGGGAGTGTCACAGTGGGCGCCGGGCTGGGAGTGTCACAGTGGGCGCCGGGCAGGGAGTGTCACAGTGGGCGCCGGGCTGGGAGTGTCACAGTGGGCGCCGGGCTGGGAGTGTCACAGTGGGCGCCAGGGCTGGGAGTGTCACAGTGGGCGCCGGGCTGGGTGTGTCACAGTGGGCGCCAGGCAGGGAGTGTCACAGTGGGCGCCGGGCTGGGAGTGTCACAGTGGGCGCCGGGCTGGGAGTGTCACAGTGGGCGCCAGGCAGGGAGTGTCACAGTGGGCGCCAGGCTGGGAGTGTCACAGTGGGCGCCGGGCTGGGAGTGTCACAGTGGGCGCCGGGCTGGGTGTGTCACAGTGGGCGCCGGGCTGGGAGTGTCACAGTGGGCGCCGGGCTGGGTGTGTCACAGTGGGCGCCGGGCTGGGATGTGTCACAGTGGGCGCCGGGCTGGGAGTGTCACAGTGGGCGCCGGGCTGGGTGTGTCACAGTGGGCGCCGGGCTGGGTGTGTCACAGTGGGCGCCGGGCTGGGTGTGTCACAGTGGGCGCCGGGCATGGGTGTGTCACAGTGGGCGCCAGGGCTGGGTGTGTCACAGTGGGCGCCAGGCAGGGTGTGTCACAGTGGGCGCCGGGCTGGGAGTGTCACAGTGGGCGCCGGGCTGGGTGTGTCACAGTGGGCGCCGGGCTGGGAGTGTCACAGTGGGCGCCGGGCTGGGAGTGTCACAGTGGGCGCCGGGCAGGGTGTGTCACAGTGGGCGCCGGGCTGGGAGTGTCACAGTGGGCGCCGGGCAGGGAGTGTCACAGTGGGCGCCAGGCTGGGAGTGTCACAGTGGGCGCCGGCTGGGAGTGTCACAGTGGGCGCCGGGCAGGGATGTGTCACAGTGGGCGCCGGGCTGGGAGTGTCACAGTGGGCGCCGGGCTGGGAGTGTCACAGTGGGCGCCGGGCTGGGAGTGTCACAGTGGGCGCCAGGCTGGGAGTGTCACAGTGGGCGCCGGGCTAGGGAGTGTCACAGTGGGCGCCGGGCTGGGAGTGTCACAGTGGGCGCCGGGCTGGGTGTGTCACAGTGGGCGCCGGGCTGGGTGTGTCACAGTGGGCGCCGGGCTGGGTGTGTCACAGTGGGCGCCGGGCTGGGTGTGTCACAGTGGGCGCCGGGCTGGGTGTGTCACAGTGGGCGCCGGGCTGGGTGTGTCACAGTGGGCGCCGGGCTGGGTGTGTCACAGTGGGCGCCGGGCAGGGAGTGTCACAGTGGGCGCCGGGCTGGGAGTGTCACAGTGGGCGCCGGGCTGGGTGTGTCACAGTGGGCGCCGGGCTGGGTGTGTCACAGTGGGCGCCGGGCTGGGAGTGTCACAGTGGGCGCCGGGCATGGGAGTGTCACAGTGGGCGCCGGGCTGGGAGTGTCACAGTGGGCGCCGGGCTGGGAGTGTCACAGTGGGCGCCGGGCTGGGAGTGTCACAGTGGGCGCCGGGCTGGGTGTGTCACAGTGGGCGCCGGGCTGGGTGTGTCACAGTGGGCGCCGGGCTGGGAGTGTCACAGTGGGCGCCAGGGCTGGGAGTGTCACAGTGGGCGCCGGGCTGGGTGTGTCACAGTGGGCGCCGGGCTGGGAGTGTCACAGTGGGCGCCGGGCTGGGAGTGTCACAGTGGGCGCCGGGCTGGGAGTGTCACAGTGGGCGCCGGGCTGGGTGTGTCACAGTGGGCGCCGGGCTGGGAGTGTCACAGTGGGCGCCGGGCTGGGAGTGTCACAGTGGGCGCCGGGCAGGGAGTGTCACAGTGGGCGCCGGGCATGGGAGTGTCACAGTGGGCGCCGGGCTGGGAGTGTCACAGTGGGCGCCGGGCTGGGAGTGTCACAGTGGGCGCCGGGCATGGGAGTGTCACAGTGGGCGCCGGGCTGGGAGTGTCACAGTGGGCGCCGGGCTGGGAGTGTCACAGTGGGCGCCGGGCTGGGAGTGTCACAGTGGGCGCCGGGCTGGGAGTGTCACAGTGGGCGCCGGGCTGGGAGTGTCACAGTGGGCGCCGGGCTGGGAGTGTCACAGTGGGCGCCGGGCAGGGAGTGTCACAGTGGGCGCCGGGCTGGGTGTGTCACAGTGGGCGTGTCACAGTGGGCGCCGGGCTGGGTGTGTCACAGTGGGCGCCGGGCTGGGTGTGTCACAGTGGGCGCCGGGCTGGGAGTGTCACAGTGGGCGCCGGGCAGGGAGTGTCACAGTGGGCGCCGGGCTGGGAGTGTCACAGTGGGCGCCGGGCTGGGAGTGTCACAGTGGGCGCCGGGCTGGGAGTGTCACAGTGGGCGCCGGGCTGGGAGTGTCACAGTGGGCGCCGGGCTGGGTGTGTCACAGTTGGCGCCGGGCTGGGAGTGTCACAGTGGGCGCCGGGCTGGGTGTGTCACAGTGGGCGCCGGGCAGGGGAGTGTCACAGTGGGCGCCGGGCTGGGAGTGTCACAGTGGGCGCCGGGCTGGGAGTGTCACAGTGGGCGCCGGGCTGGGTGTGTCACAGTGGGCGCCGGCAGGGTGTGTCACAGTGGGCGCCGGGCTGGGAGTGTCACAGTGGGCGCCGGGCTGGGAGTGTCACAGTGGGCGCCGGGCTGGGAGTGTCACAGTGGGCGCCGGGCTGGGAGTGTCACAGTGGGCGCCGGGCTGGGAGTGTCACAGTGGGCGCCGGGCTGGGAGTGTCACAGTGGGCGCCGGGCTGGGTGTGTCACAGTGGGCGTGTCACAGTGGGCGCCGGGCTGGGAGTGTCACAGTGGGCGCCGGGCTGGGTAGTGTCACAGTGGGCGCCGGGCTGGGAGTGTGCCACAGTGGGCGCCGGGCTGGGAGTGTCACAGTGGGCGCCGGGCTGGGTGTGTCACAGTGGGCGCCGGGCAGGGTGTGTCACAGTGGGCGCCAGGAAGGGTGTGTCACAGTGGGCGCCAGGCAGGGTGTGTCACAGTGGGCGCCGGGCTGGGAGTGTCACAGTGGGCGCCGGGCTGGGTGTGTCACAGTGGGCGCCGGGCTGGGTGTGTCACAGTGGGCGCCGGGCTGGGAGTGTCACAGTGGGCGCCGGGCTGGGAGTGTCACAGTGGGCGCCGGGCAGGGTGTGTCACAGTGGGCGCCGGGCTGGGAGTGTCACAGTGGGCGCCAGGCAGGGAGTGTCACAGTGGGCGCCGGGCTGGGAGTGTCACAGTGGGCGCCGGGCTGGGAGTGTCACAGTGGGCGCCAGGGCAGGGAGTGTCACAGTGGGCGCCGGGCTGGGAGTGTCACAGTGGGCGCCGGGCTGGGTGTGTCACAGTGGGCGCCGGGCTGGGAGTGTCACAGTGGGCGCCGGGCTGGGTGTGTCACAGTGGGCGCCGGGCATGGGTGTGTCACAGTGGGCGCCGGGCTGGGTGTGTCACAGTGGGCGCCGGGCTGGGTGTGTCACAGTGGGCGCCAGGCAGGGTAGTGTCACAGTGGGCGCCGGGCTGGGTAGTGTCACAGTGGGCGCCGGGCTGGGAGTGTCACAGTGGGCGCCGGGCTGGGAGTGTCACAGTGGGCGCCGGGCTGAGTGTGTCACAGTGGGCGCCGGGCTGGGAGTGTCACAGTGGGCGCCGGGCTGGGAGTGTCACAGTGGGCGCCGGGCTGGGAGTGTCACAGTGGGCGCCGGGCTGGGAGTGTCACAGTGGGCGCCGGGCTGGGAGTGTCACAGTGGGCGCCGGGCTGGGAGTGTCACAGTGGGCGCCGGGCTGGGTGTGTCACAGTGGGCGCCGGGCTGGGAGTGTCACAGTGGGCGCCGGGCTGGGAGTGTCACAGTGGGCGCCGGGCATGGGAGTGTCACAGTGGGCGCCGGGCTGGGAGTGTCACAGTGGGCGCCGGGCTGGGAGTGTCACAGTGGGCGCCGGGCTGGGAGTGTCACAGTGGGCGCCGGGCAGGGAGTGTCACAGTGGGCGCCGGGCTGGGAGTGTCACAGTGGGCGCCGGGCTGGGAGTGTCACAGTGGGCGCCGGCTGGGAGTGTCACAGTGGGCGCCGGGCTGGGAGTGTCACAGTGGGCGCCGGGCTGGGTGTGTCACAGTGGGCGCCGGGCTGGGAGTGTCACAGTGGGCGCCGGGCTGGGAGTGTCACAGTGGGCGCCGGGCTGGGAGTGTCACAGTGGGCGCCGGGCTGGGAGTGTCACAGTGGGCGCCGGGCTGGGTGTGTCACAGTGGGCGCCGGGCTGGGAGTGTCACAGTGGGCGCCGGGCTGGGAGTGTCACAGTGGGCGCCGGGCTGGGAGTGTCACAGTGGGCGCCGGGCTGGGAGTGTCACAGTGGGCGCCGGGCTGGGAGTGTCACAGTGGGCGCCGGGCTGGGAGTGTCACAGTGGGCGCCGGGCAGGGAGTGTCACAGTGGGCGCCGGGCTGGGAGTGTCACAGTGGGCGCCGGGCTGGGAGTGTCACAGTGGGCGCCGGGCTGGGAGTGTCACAGTGGGCGCCGGGCTGGGAGTGTCACAGTGGGCGCCGGGCTGGGAGTGTCACAGTGGGCGCCGGGCTGGGAGTGTCACAGTGGGCGCCGGGCTGGGAGTGTCACAGTGGGCGCCGGGCTGGGTGTGTCACAGTGGGCGCCGGGCTGGGAGTGTCACAGTGGGCGCCGGGCAGGGTGTGTCACAGTGGGCGCCGGGCTGGGAGTGTCACAGTGGGCGCCGGGCAGGGAGTGTCACAGTGGGCGCCGGGCTGGGAGTGTCACAGTGGGCGCCGGGCAGGGAGTGTCACAGTGGGCGCCGGGCTGGGAGTGTCACAGTGGGCGCCGGGCTGGGAGTGTCACAGTGGGCGCCGGGCTGGGAGTGTCACAGTGGGCGCCGGGCTGGGAGTGTCACAGTGGGCGCCGGGCTGGGAGTGTCACAGTGGGCGCCGGGCTGGGAGTGTCACAGTGGGCGCCGGGCTGGGAGTGTCACAGTGGGCGCCGGGCAGGGGAGTGTCACAGTGGGCGCCGGGCTGGGAGTGTCACAGTGGGCGCCGGGCTAGGGAGTGTCACAGTGGGCGCCGGGCTGGGAGTGTCACAGTGGGCGCCGGGCTGGGTGTGTCACAGTGGGCGCCGGGCTGGGTGTGTCACAGTGGGCGCCGGGCTGGGTGTGTCACAGTGGGCGCCGGGCTGGGTGTGTCACAGTGGGCGCCGGGCAGGGTGTGTCACAGTGGGCGCCGGGCAGGGTAGTGTCACAGTGGGCGCCAGGGCTGGGTGTGTCACAGTGGGCGCCGGGCTGGGAGTGTCACAGTGGGCGCCGGGCTGGGAGTGTCACAGTGGGCGCCGGGCTGGGATGTGTCACAGTGGGCGCCGGGCTGGGAGTGTCACAGTGGGCGCCGGGCTGGGAGTGTCACAGTGGGCGCCGGGCAGGGTGTGTCACAGTGGGCGCCGGGCTGGGAGTGTCACAGTGGGCGCCGGGCAGGGAGTGTCACAGTGGGCGCCGGGCTGGGAGTGTCACAGTGGGCGCCGGGCTGGGAGTGTCACAGTGGGCGCCAGGCAGGGAGTGTCACAGTGGGCGCCAGGCAGGGAGTGTCACAGTGGGCGCCGGGCTGGGTGTGTCACAGTGGGCGCCGGGCTGGGTGTGTCACAGTGGGCGCCGGGCTGGGTGTGTCACAGTGGGCGCCGGGCAGGGTGTGTCACAGTGGGCGCCGGGCTGGGTGTGTCACAGTGGGCGCCGGGCTGGGTGTGTCACAGTGGGCGCCAGGCAGGGAGTGTCACGAGTGTGCACAGTGGGCGCCAGGCAGGGAGTGTCACAGTGGGCGCCGGGCTGGGAGTGTCACAGTGGGCGCCGGGCTGGGTGTGTCACAGTGGGCGCCGGGCTTGGTGTGTCACAGTGGGCGCCGGGCTGGGAGTGTCACAGTGGGCGCCGGGCAGGAAGTGTCACAGTGGGCGCCGGGCTTGGAGTGTCACAGTGGGCGCCGGGCTGGGAGTGTCACAGTGGGCGCCGGGCTGCTAGTGTCACAGTGGGCGCCGGGCTGGGTGTGTCACAGTGGGCGCCGGGCTGAGTGTGTCACAGTGGGCGCCGGGCTGGGAGTGTCACAGTGGGCGCCGGGCTGGGAGTGTCACAGTGGGCGCCGGGCTGGGAGTGTCACCGTGGGCGCCGGGCTGGGAGTGTCACATTGGGCGCCGGGCTGGGTGTGTCACAGTGGGCGCCTGGCAGGGTGTATCACAGTGGGCGCCGGGCTGGGAGTGTCACAGTGGGCGCCGGGCAGGGAGTGTCACAGTGGGCGCCGGGCAGGGAGTGTCACAGTGGGCGCCAGGCAGGGAGTGTCACAGTGGGACGCCGGGCTGGGAGTGTCACAGTGGGCGCCGGGCTGGGAGTGTCACAGTGGGCGCCAGGCAGGGAGTGTCACAGTGGGCGCCGGGCTGGGAGTGTCACAGTGGGCCCCGGGCTGGGAGTGTCACAGTGGGCGCCAGGCAGGGAGTGTCACAGTGGGCGCCGGGCTGGGAGTGTCACAGTGGGCGCCGGGCTGGGTGTGTCACAGTGGGCGCCAGGCAGGGAGTGTCACAGTGGGCGCAGGGCTGGGAGTGTCACAGTGGGCGCCGGGCTGGGTGTGTCACAGTGGGCGCCAGGCTGGGAGTGTCACAGTGGGCGCCGGGCTGGGTGTGTCACAGTGGGCGCCGGGCTGGGAGTGTCACAGTGGGCGCCGGGCTGGGAGTGTCACAGTGGGCGCCGGGCTGGGTGTGTCACAGTGGGCGCCGGGCTGGGTGTGTCACAGTGGGCGCCGGGCTGGGTGTGTCACAGTGGGCGCCGGGCTGGGTGTGTCACAGTGGGCGCCGGGCTGGGTGTGTCACAGTGGGCGCCGGGCTGGGAGTGTCACAGTGGGCGCCGGGCAGGGAGTGTCACAGTGGGCGCCGGGCAGGGAGTGTCACAGTGGGCGCCGGGCTGGGAGTGTCACAGTGGGCGCCGGGCTGGGAGTGTCACAGTGGGCGCCGGGCTGGGAGTGTCACAGTGGGCGCCGGGCTGGGAGTGTCACAGTGGGCGCCGGGCTGGGTGTGTCACAGTTGGCGCCGGGCTGGGAGTGTAACCGTGGAGTGGGCGCCGGGCTGGGAGTGTCACAGTGGGCGCCGGGCTGGGTGTGTCACAGTGGGCGCCGGGCTGGGTGTGTCACAGTGGGCGCCTGGCAGGGTGTGTCACAGTGGGCGCCGGGCTGGGAGTGTCACAGTGGGCGCCGGGCATGGGAGTGTCACAGTGGGCGCCGGGCTGGGAGTGTCACAGTGGGCGCCGGGCAGGGAGTGTCACAGTGGGCGCCGGGCTGGGAGTGTCACAGTGGGCGCCGGGCTGGGAGTGTCACAGTGGGCGCCGGGCTGGGAGTGTCACAGTGGGCGCCGGGCTGGGAGTGTCACAGTGGGCGCCGGGCTGGGAGTGTCACAGTGGGCGCCGGGCTGGGAGTGTCACAGTGGGCGCCGGGCTGGGAGTGTCACAGTGGGCGCCGGGCAGGGAGTGTCACAGTGGGCGCCGGGCTGGGAGTGTCACAGTGGGCGCCGGGCAGGGTGTGTCACAGTGGGCGCCGGGCTGGGAGTGTCACAGTGGGCGCCGGGCTGGGTGTGTCACAGTGGGCGCCGGGCTGGGAGTGTCACAGTGGGCGCCGGGCTGGGAGTGTCACAGTGGGCGCCGGGCTGGGAGTGTCACAGTGGGCGCCGGGCTGTGAGTGGCAGCAGTGGGCGCCGGGCTGGGAGTGTCACAGTGGGCGCCGGGCATGGGAGTGTCACAGTGGGCGCCGGGCTGGGAGTGTCACAGTGGGCGCCGGGCTGGGAGTGTCACAGTGGGCGCCGGGCTGGGAGTGTCACAGTGGGCGCCGGGCTGGGTGTGTCACAGTGGGCGCAGGGATGGGAGTGTCACAGTGGGCGCCGGGCTGGGAGTGTCACAGTGGGCGCCGGGCTGGGAGTGTCACAGTGGGCGCCGGGCTGGGTGTGTCACAGTGGGCGTCGGGCTGGGTGTGTCACAGTGGGCGCCGGGCAGGGAGTGTCACAGTGGGCGCCGGGCTGGGTGTGTCACAGTGGGCGCCGGGCTGGGAGTGTCACAGTGGGCGCCGGGCAGGAAGTGTCACAGTGGGCGCCGGGCTTGGAGTGTCACAGTGGGCGCCGGGCTGGGAGTGTCACAGTGGGCGCCGGGCTGGGAGTGTCACAGTGGGCGCCGGGCTGGGTGTGTCACAGTGGGCGCCGGGCTGAGTGTGTCACAGTGGGCGCCGGGCTGGGAGTGTCACAGTGGGCGCCAGGGTGGGAGTGTCACATTGGGCGCCGGGCTGGGTGTGTCACAGTGGGCGCCGGGCTGGGAGTGTCACCGTGGGCGCCGGGTTGGGAGTGTCACCGTGGGCGCCGGGCTGGGAGTGTCACAGTGGGCGCCGGGCTGGGTGTGTCACAGTGGGCGCCTGGCAGGGTGTATCACAGTGGGCGCCGGGCTGGGAGTGTCACAGTGGGCGCCGGGCAGGGAGTGTCACAGTGGGCGCCGGGCAGGGAGTGTCACAGTGGGCGCCAGGCAGGGAGTGTCACAGTGGACGCCGGGCTGGGAGTGTCACAGTGGGCGCCGGGCTGGGAGTGTCACAGTGGGCGCCAGGCAGGGAGTGTCACAGTGGGCGCCGGGCTAGGGAGTGTCACAGTGGGCCCCGGGCTGGGAGTGTCACAGTGGGCGCCAGGGCAGGGAGTGTCACAGTGGGTGCCGGGCTGGGAGTGTCACAGTGGGCGCCGGGCTGGGTGTGTCACAGTGGGCGCCAGGCAGGGAGTGTCACAGTGGGCGCCGGGCTGGGAGTGTCACAGTGGGCGCCGGGCTGGGTGTGTCACAGTGGGCGCCAGGCTGGGAGTGTCACAGTGGGCGCCGGGCTGGGTGTGTCACAGTGGGCGCCGGGCTGGGAGTGTCACAGTGGGCGCCGGGCTGGGAGTGTCACAGTGGGCGCCGGGCTGGGTGTGTCACAGTGGGCGCCGGGCTGGGTGTGTCACAGTGGGCGCCGGGCTGGGTGTGTCACAGTGGGCGCCGGGCTGGGTGTGTCACAGTGGGCGCCGGGCTGGGTGTGTCACAGTGGGCGCCGGGCTGGGAGTGTCACAGTGGGCGCCGGGCAGGGAGTGTCACAGTGGGCGCCGGGCAGGGAGTGTCACAGTGGGCGCCGGGCTGGGAGTGTCACAGTGGGCGCCGGGCTGGGAGTGTCACAGTGGGCGCCGGGCTGGGAGTGTCACAGTGGGCGCCGGGCTGGGAGTGTCACAGTGGGCGCCGGGCTGGGAGTGTCACAGTGGGCGCCGGGCTGGGAGTGTCACAGTGGGCGCCGGGCTGGGAGTGTCACAGTGGGCGCCGGGCTGGGAGTGTCACAGTGGGCGCCGGGCAGGGAGTGTCACAGTGGGCGCCGGGCTGGGAGTGTCACAGTGGGCGCCGGGCAGGGTGTGTCACAGTGGGCGCCGGGCTGGGAGTGTCACAGTGGGCGCCGGGCTGGGTGTGTCACAGTGGGCGCCGGGCTGGGAGTGTCACAGTGGGCGCCGGGCTGGGAGTGTCACAGTGGGCGCCGGGCTGGGAGTGTCACAGTGGGCGCCGGGCTGGGAGTGGCGCAGTGGGCGCCGGGCTGGGAGTGTCACAGTGGGCGCCGGGCAGGGAGTGTCACAGTGGGCGCCGGGCTGGGAGTGTCACAGTGGGCGCCGGGCTGGGAGTGTCACAGTGGGCGCCGGGCTGGGAGTGTCACAGTGGGCGCCGGGCTGGGTGTGTCACAGTGGGCGCAGGGCTGGGAGTGTCACAGTGGGCGCCGGGCTGGGAGTGTCACAGTGGGCGCCGGGCTGGGAGTGTCACAGTGGGCGCCGGGCTGGGTGTGTCACAGTGGGCGCCGGGCTGGGTGTGTCACAGTGGGCGCCGGGCAGGGAGTGTCACAGTGGGCGCCGGGCTGGGAGTGTCACAGTGGGCGCCGGGCAGGAAGTGTCACAGTGGGCGCCGGGCTTGGAGTGTCACAGTGGGCGCCGGGCTGGGAGTGTCACAGTGGGCGCCGGGCTGGGAGTGTCACAGTGGGCGCCGGGCTGGGTGTGTCACAGTGGGCGCCGGGCTGAGTGTGTCACAGTGGGCGCCGGGCTGGGAGTGTCACAGTGGGCGCCAGGGTGGGAGTGTCACATTGGGCGCCGGGCTGGGTGTGTCACAGTGGGCGCCGGGCTGGGAGTGTCACCGTGGGCGCCGGGTTGGGAGTGTCACCGTGGGCGCCGGGCTGGGAGTGTCACAGTGGGCGCCGGGCTGGGTGTGTCACAGTGGGCGCCTGGCAGGGTGTATCACAGTGGGCGCCGGGCTGGGAGTGTCACAGTGGGCGCCGGGCAGGGAGTGTCACAGTGGGCGCCGGGCAGGGAGTGTCACAGTGGGCGCCAGGCAGGGAGTGTCACAGTGGACGCCGGGCTGGGAGTGTCACAGTGGGCGCCGGGCTGGGAGTGTCACAGTGGGCGCCAGGCAGGGAGTGTCACAGTGGGCGCCGGGCTAGGAGTGTCACAGTGGGCCCCGGGCTGGGAGTGTCACAGTGGGCGCCAGGCAGGGAGTGTCACAGTGGGTGCCGGGCTGGGAGTGTCACAGTGGGCGCCGGGCTGGGTGTGTCACAGTGGGCGCCAGGCAGGGAGTGTCACAGTGGGCGCCGGGCTGGGAGTGTCACAGTGGGCGCCGGGCTGGGTGTGTCACAGTGGGCGCCAGGCTGGGAGTGTCACAGTGGGCGCCGGGCTGGGTGTGTCACAGTGGGCGCCGGGCTGGGAGTGTCACAGTGGGCGCCGGGCTGGGAGTGTCACAGTGGGCGCCGGGCTGGGTGTGTCACAGTGGGGGCCGGGCTGGGTGTGTCACAGTGGGCGCCGGGCTGGGTGTGTCACAGTGGGCGCCGGGCTGGGTGTGTCACAGTGGGCGCCGGGCTGGGTGTGTCACAGTGGGCGCCGGGCTGGGAGTGTCACAGTGGGCGCCGGGCAGGGAGTGTCACAGTGGGCGCCGGGCAGGGAGTGTCACAGTGGGCGCCGGGCTGGGAGTGTCACAGTGGGCGCCGGGCTGGGAGTGTCACAGTGGGCGCCGGGCTGGGAGTGTCACAGTGGGCGCCGGGCTGGGAGTGTCACAGTGGGCGCCGGGCTGGGAGTGTCACAGTGGGCGCCGGGCTGGGAGTGTCACAGTGGGCGCCGGGCTGGGAGTGTCACAGTGGGCGCCGGGCTGGGAGTGTCACAGTGGGCGCCGGGCAGGGAGTGTCACAGTGGGCGCCGGGCTGGGAGTGTCACAGTGGGCGCCGGGCAGGGTGTGTCACAGTGGGCGCCGGGCTGGGAGTGTCACAGTGGGCGCCGGGCTGGGTGTGTCACAGTGGGCGCCGGGCTGGGAGTGTCACAGTGGGCGCCGGGCTGGGAGTGTCACAGTGGGCGCCGGGCTGGGAGTGTCACAGTGGGCGCCGGGCTGGGAGTGGCGCAGTGGGCGCCGGGCTGGGAGTGTCACAGTGGGCGCCGGGCAGGGAGTGTCACAGTGGGCGCCGGGCTGGGAGTGTCACAGTGGGCGCCGGGCTGGGAGTGTCACAGTGGGCGCCGGGCTGGGAGTGTCACAGTGGGCGCCGGGCTGGGTGTGTCACAGTGGGCGCAGGGCTGGGAGTGTCACAGTGGGCGCCGGGCTGGGAGTGTCACAGTGGGCGCCGGGCTGGGAGTGTCACAGTGGGCGCCGGGCTGGGTGTGTCACAGTGGGCGCCGGGCTGGGTGTGTCACAGTGGGCGCCGGGCAGGGAGTGTCACAGTGGGCGCCGGGCTGGGTGTGTCACAGTGGGCGCCGGGCTGGGTGTGTCACAGTGGGCGCCGGGCTGGGAGTGTCACAGTGGGCGCCGGGCTGGGTGTGTCACAGTGGGCGCCGGGCTGGGAGTGTCACAGTGGGCGCCGGGCTGGGAGTGTCACAGTGGGCGCCGGGCTGGGTGTGTCACAGTGGGCGCCGGGCTGGGAGTGTCACAGTGGGCGCCGGGCTGGGAGTGTCACAGTGGGCGCCGGGCTGGGAGTGTCACAGAGGGCGCCACCTGGTGTAGGGAAGGCTCCTCTTCTGAGTCTTCATCGTGAATATCAATACTCTGGCTTGCTGAGGATGAGTGATCAGAAGGGGCAGGTGAGGCAGGA
This sequence comes from Procambarus clarkii, assembly GCF_040958095.1. Lineage (NCBI taxonomy): Eukaryota > Metazoa > Arthropoda > Malacostraca > Decapoda > Cambaridae > Procambarus > Procambarus clarkii. Next base: position 119,046 of record NW_027189291.1, on the reverse strand, counting down.
ATGATTCGTCAAGTGACTGGGTGTTGGGGTTTACCATGATGGTGACACCTTCCACATGAGGGGTAGAAGGGTTACCTCTCTCTGCTGCGTTGAGCTGGGGAGTCTGAGAGAGGTGTTTGGTCTTGGGACTTGTGAGGTGGGTGGGACAGGGAGTTTGTCATATCTTGCATGGCGGGGGTTGTTTCATTTATTGTGGGTTCAGAGACCGGGGGTTCGTGGTGTGGTGACTGTGCTTGCGATGATTGTTCAGGGCTGGATGAGAATGCATCATCTGGGATTGTGACTGTAGGTAGATTGTTAGCCATCAAAAGCTTATTGATTGTTGTGGAAAATACGAATGGGTATTCTGCGGCAGCCTGCGGATGTTGCTACAATTGTTATTAAGACCTGCACCACCTCCCAAATCATCAGAAGACACAAAAGGCGCCTGTGACATTGACGTTGTTGGGTGAGTTTGGTCCACCCCCCAAGCATTATGCTGGTTAGGTAAGGATGTCTGCTGGGAAGCCTGGTTTTTACCTTGACCTGGCAACTTAGGGAATGTTGCAGCGTTCATATTTGGTGTCGTCTGTGACTGGTTAGGTCGTGAGGTTTGGTCCTTGTCAAGGATTTTCTGTATTGCTGCTTTCCTCACTGGACACACAGGAGATACTGCTGTATGTCCACCTCCACAGAGGGCACATTTTCGTCTGTCAGGTTGAGGACAATCTCTAAATTTATGGTGTTCAGTACAAATACTACAAGTGCTTGTTGTTGCAGGACACTTGTTCACCACGTGGTCGAAGCTGAAGCAACGAAAGCATTGCTTAATATCAGTGAAACTTTCTCTTGAGATATGTTCAGGTGTTATGTACCCAATGCATTTAAATCCCTGATCAATCACCTGGGTAGCATGGGCAGTAGTAGTAAACATTATCTTGCGAGTGGGGCGTGGGTTGCCTTCTTTGGTCATTCTGTGTATTTGTATAGCTTGTTGTTCATTGATTCTATTGATTTCGTCAAGCATATCATCGTCGTTGTGGTCCCTGGCTATGTGGCGATTGAATTGTGACAAACACAGCCCTCCCAACGTGGAATTTGCCAGTAGCATCGGGAATTACGCCCGCTGCATGGAGTGTAGACGCTTTATCGGGATGTAAGATTTTTTGAAGATCATCTTCAGTTGGGAGCAAAAGAACTGCCTCGTTGGTTGTAAGAAAGGTTTCAACAGGTGAAGCTTCAACATAGGTGCCAGGAACATTGGAAATCTGGGTTTCATCAAGTTTATAAGGTTCAACGAACCTTAATTTGTCTTACTGGCATGATGATGATAGTGGTGTTAGCATGATTGGTGACTGATAATAATGTCTCCGGCCACCCCAACACGTGTCCCGCCACCCCAGCACGTGTCCCACCACCCCAGCACGTGTCCCGCCACCCCAACACGTGTCCAGCCACCCCCAACACGTGTCCCACCACCCCAACACGTGTCCCACCACCCCCAACACGTGTCCCACCACCCCAACACGTGTCCCACCACCCCAACACGTGTCCCGCCACTACAACACGTGTCCCACCACCCCAACACGTGTCCCGCCACCCCAACACGTGTCCCACCACCCCAACACGTGTCCCGCCACCCCCAACACGTGTCCCACCACCCCAACACGTGTCCCGCCACCCCAACACGTGTCCCACCACCCCAGCACGTGTCCCGCCACCCCAACACGTGTCCCGCCACCCCAACACGTGTCCCACCACCCCAACACGTGTCCCACCACCCCAGCATGTGTCCCGCCACCCCAACACGTGTCCCGCCACCCCCAACACGTGTCCCACCACCCCAACACGTGTTCCGCCTCCCCCAACACGTGTCCCACCACCCCAACACGTGTCCCACCACCTCAACACGTGTCCCGCCACCCCAACACGTGTCCCGCCACCCCAACACGTGTCCCACCACCCCAACACGTGTCTCGCCACCCCCAACACGTGTCCCGCCACCCCCAACACGTGTCCCGCCACCCCAACACGTGTCCCGCCACCCCAACACGTGTCCCGCCACCCCAACACGTGTCCCACCACCCCAACACGTGTCTCGCCACCCCCAACACGTGTCCCGCCACCCCAACACGTGTCCCGCCACCCCAACACGTGTCCCACCACCCCAACACGTGTCTCGCCACCCCCAACACGTGTCCCGCCACCCCCAACACGTGTCCCGCCACCCCAACACGTGTCCCGCCACCCCCAACACGTGTCCTGCCACCCCAACACGTGTCCCACCACCCCAACACGTGTCCCGCCACCCCCAACACGTGTCCCACCACCCCAACACATGTCCCGCCACCCCAACACGTGTCCCGCCACCCCAACACGTGTCATCTAAGACACGTCTAAGATGTAAGGGAATACATCTAAGTGCTCTGTTTTGTATTCTCTGGAGATTTAGTAGTAGGCATCCTTCAGTCTCGGGAGACTATGGAGTTGCGCCCTAGTTGTCAATCCTGGTGCAGCGTCTGGTGTGACTGATGAGGCCAATCCGAGAGTGGCAGTCCATCCCACACCGAGCACAAACGAAGTCCGATTCTGGTCTGTCTTCCCGGCTACCGGCTTTCCTTCTCTGTCTCTTTGCCTCCGATTCCTTAGCACGTGACTCCTCGAACTTGGAGAGACCTCTTTGAACAGACTGCCTCCAGGCTGAACGGTCTGTAGCCAGTGTCTCCCATATAGCAAGATCGACGTCCATGGCTTTCAGGTCCCTTTTGCATACGTCTTTGTACCGTAGCTGGGGCTTGCCTGTTGGACGCTTTCCCTGCCTCAGCTCTCCGTACAGGAGATCCTTGGGGATCCTGCCGTCGCCCATTCGCACAACGTGCCCGAGCCAGCGCATTCGTCTCTGTTTCAGCATTGTGTACATGCTGGTGATTCTTGCTCTCCTCAAGACGTTGTTGTTTGTCACCTTGTCCTGCCAGGTGATGTCCAAGATGTGTCGAAGGCAGCGCATGTGGTAGGCATTCAGTTGTCTTTCCTGACGGGCGCGGAGTGTCCAAGACTCACTGCCATAAAGGAGAGTGCTCAGGAAACAGGATCTGTAAACCTGAATCTTAGTATGCTCAGTTAGCCTATTGTTGGTCCACACTCTCTTTGTCAGTCTGGACATGGTAGTAGATGCCTTACCGATGCGTTTGTTTAGCTCCGTATCAAGAGAGAGGGAGTCAGAGATTGTGGAGCCCAGGTACACGAAGTCGTGAACGACTTCCAGTTTGGAATCGGAGATGCCGATGTCAGGTGGGGAGTCCACTTCTTGTCCCATGACTTGCGTTTTCTTCAGACTGATGGTGAGTCCGAAAGCCTGAGAGGCCTCGCTGAAGCGGGTTATGAGCTGTTGGAGGTCTTCAGCTGAGTGGGCAGTGACTGCTGCGTCGTCGGCAAAAAGGAAGTCGCGCAGACACCTCAGCCGAATCTTCGTCTTGGCTCTCAGCCTGGCGAGGTTAAAGAACTTTCCATCCGACCTGGTCCGGAGGTAAATGCCTTCCGTGACAGATCCGAAGGCGTGCCGCAGCATAACTGCGAAGAAAATCCCGAATAGGGTTGGAGCCAGTACGCAGCCCTGCTTTACTCCACTTCGGATGTCAAAGGCGTCTGATGTTAGGCCATCAAAGATCACGGTGCCCCTCATGTTCTCATGGAAAGATCTGATGATACTGAGGAGCCTGGGTGGGCATCCGATCTTGGGGAGGATCTTGAACAGGCCATCCCTGCTGACGAGGTCAAAGGCCTTCGTCAGAACTATGAAGGCTACGAAGAGTGGCTGCTTCTGTTCCCTGCATTTCTCCTGCAGTTGTCTGAGGGAAAAGACCATGTCGATGGTGGACCTGCCAGCTCTGAATCCGCATTGTGATTCTGGATAGACTCTCTCTGCAAGTACTTGGAGCCTCTTCAATGCGACTCGAGCAAACAACTTTCCGACAATACTGAGGAGGGAGATTCCACGGTAGTTGTTGCAGTCACCCCTGTCACCTTTATTCTTATACAGTGTGACAATGTTGGCATCCCTCATGTCCTGTGGCACCTCTCCTTCTGCCCAGCAGAGGCAGAGAATTTCATGCAGCTCCATGAGCAGGCCACCTATGCAGCACTTCAAGGTCTCAGCAGGAATGCCATCTTTGCCAGGAGCTTTACCAGAAGCAAGGGAGTCCAGGGCATCGCTGAGTTCTTCCAGGGTCGGTTCGCTGTCGAGCTCCATTAACACAGGCAGACACTTAATGGCGCTCAGGGCATCTTCGGTGACCACATTGTCCCTGGCGTATAGCTCAGAGTAGTGCTCGACCCAGCACTTCAGCTGCAGTGTCTGGTCCTGAATCACCTCGCTAGTGGCAGATTTCAGAGGAGTGGTCTTCCTCTGGATTGGGCCGAGGGCCTGCTTGATGCCGTCATACATTCCCCTTACATTGCCTGTATCCGCTGCAGTCTGTATCTGGGAGCAGAGTAGGAGCCAATAGTTGTTGGCACATCGCCTGGCGCTCTGCTGCACTTTGCAGCGGACGGCCCGAAGGATCTGTAAGTTGTGCTGACTTGGGCTGGTTTTGTAGGCTGCCAAGGCGTTTCTCTCCTCTTCGATTACAGGTGTCATCTCTTCCGAGTGAGCCTCGAACCAGTCTGCCGACCTGCTGGTCTTCTTGCTAAAGGTGGAAATGGCAGCGTTGAACACAGCGTCTCTGAAGTGCTCCCATCTTTTACAGGCAGTGACCCCAGCTGGGCCAGGGAGAGCTTCCTCGAGCACGTGTGCAAAATCTTCCACCTTGTCCTGGTTGCGGGTCTTGGCGGTGTCGATGCGAGGTCTGCCCGCCTTTTTCGAGTGATGAATCTTCTTTGGTTGCATCTTGACCCTGCTACATACCAGGGAGTGGTCGGTGTCACAGACAGCACTCTGGTAGCTACGCGTAATCTTGACGCTGGGTAGACTTGCACGCCTGGTAAGAATCAGGTCAAGCTGGTGCCAGTGCTTGGATCTGGGGTGTCTCCAAGATACTCGGTGTTGAGGCTTTGTGCCGAAGAACGTGTTGGTGACACAAAGACCATGAAGACAGCAGAGTTCTAGCAGATGTTGCCCGTTCTCATTCATCCTTCCTATGTCGAACTGACCCAGGCAAGTGGGCCGAATGTTGTGCTCGGCACCCACTCTGGCGTTGAAGTCGCCGAGGATGAACAGTGGCTCCTTTACAGGGATTCTCGCTATGACTCTGTTGAGGTCATCGTAGAATTTTTCCTTTGCCTCTGCTGGAAAAGTCAGGGTTGGTGCATATGCACTAATTACATTGACTGGTCCTGTTTGGGAGTACACTTGCAGACAGAATTCGTTCGGTTTCCCCCATCGGTGGCATAATGTGCCCCAACAGTGCATTCCTGACGGCAAATCCCACACCATGTTCTCTGGTCTCATCTGGAGGTTTTCCTTGCCAGAAGAAAGAGAAGGTCCTCTCTCTCACAGATCCTGATCTTGGGAGCCTGGTCTCTTGGAGAGCAACAATATCCATCTGCAGCTTGCTCAGTTCCCTATCGATGATTGCTGTTTTTCGGGCATCATTGATTTCTTGCAGGTCGTCAGAGAAACCTGGTGTCAGTGTCCTGACATTCCATGTGCCCAGCTTTAGGGCAGTTGATATTTTCTTCTTTGGTTTGGTATTGCTTGGTGCAAAGTTGTCGGGCCGCTTGTAGGTTTTCACCCTAAACCCCACGCACCCAGTGAGGTTAACGGACCGTGGCGAGGCAACACCTTATTGGCTGGGGTTTGCCCAGCTTGAGGCGGGCGGTAGCTGCCCAGTGGGGCGCGATGACCCCTCCCACCGTCGGAAGCAACCCCTGGCGTCACACTCTTCGCCAATCGAGCAGAAGACTTAAAACCAGTAGACTGTCGCTTCCCGTGTTGATTCGACGCTGTGAGGCGAAGCTGGAGTGTCCTCTCCAGGGCGCAAAGCCTGGATAGGTAGATATGGAGGAGAAGCTGTTACCCATGCAGCAGGTCCCCCCTCTCCACGTTGCTGAAATTATCCAATAGAAAGGCAAATGCCAATACGCATGGTTCCAGCAACGTCGCAGGAGCTGCCAGAACGAGGTCGACGTCAACAACGAACTGCCTTAGGGGCTCCAACTCCGGATTTTTCCTCGAGGTTGACTCCTGAAGCCTTTCCCAAAAAAGGGGTATGGCCGCAAGGCAGCGGAGGTTTAAAATCAGGGTTTTCCTTCCCCTAGATGGGCTGCCTTCCCAGGCTATCGAGTCCCATCTACCCGGAGCAGCTGGTTTTAAGGCTCCAGAGGTACGCCCTCGCCCCTTCTCCTGTCGGTAAAAGCAGTTCCGCCGGACTTAGACTAAGCCACCCGTGCAGGCCAGGAGTTGGACTTGGTTGTCAGAGGCTATTTGAGACGCATACCGTATAGGAGCATTTTATAGGTCATGGGAGCTCGTCCCCCATTACCACCCCCTGGCTATGACAACCCCTTGGAACTCTGCAGATTTAGTTTATTAGTTACTGCCGCTTAGGAGAGAGCAAGTGGAGCATATGTTAGGAGTGGTCTAGTAAGTGCTTTATAGTGGCGCGTTTTAGTATCAAGTTTGGCAAATGTAAGTCTGTATAATTTGTTCATGGCTTGGTGAACTATTGCATGTTTCTGTGCAATGTGTGTGAAAGAGTAATTGTTGATAAAGTGTGAGGCCAAGAGGAACAAGATACAGAAATTTTAGTAGGATTAAGGAAGAATGAATAGAGTTGAACTGGAATAGGGTGTGCAGTTCCTTTACAGAGAAGTAGGGGATTTTTTAGTTGTTGAAGTTGGTTATAATGCGCCAGTGATACTCCCATTCTGTTACTACATAAAGTTGTTCTTGTGCTTTCCGTGATCAGGTGAGAGACATCCAGACGTGATGTGAGAGACATCATCAGCATAGCATATAGTTAATATGGTGCAATGAATAGGGTCAGGAATGGCAGTGATGCTTAGGGTGTAAAGTGTCCGGCAAGGACAGAGCCGTGAGGAACACTGGCATGTAATATGAAGTAATCAGTGTGTTGTCGGATGAACTTAATCCTCATTGTCCTATTATCTAAGTAGTTAGCAAGAAGTTTAGTGGTGATAATGGGGAAGATTAAAGTTGTTTGCGTAATTTGAGGCCGTCATGCCAGTGTCAAAGGTCTTCTCAACGTCCTTAGTGATGAGTGCAGTCTTAAGTCTTTAGTGATGGTTGATGCTGATGTAATTGGTCATGATATTTAAGGTGTCATGTGTGGACCGGTGAGGCCGGAAGTCAAACTGTTTAATAGCAATTCATTGTCTTCCAGGTGCGTTGTCTTCCAGGTGCGTTGTCTTCCAGGTGCGTTGTCTTCCAGGTGCGTTGTCTTCCAGGTGCGTTGTCTTCCAGGTGCGTTGTCTTCCAGGTGCGTTGTGAGTCTCATGCTAACTTGCCTTTCAAAGACTTTGTCAAGTGTGTCTAGAAGGCTGATGGGTCTGTAGTGTTTGGGTCAGTGTGAGGTTCCCAGGTTATGGAGTGAGAACAGCAGTGGCAGAGTTGAAGGTGAGAGGAAAATAACCAGAGGCAAGAAGGGGGGTGAATAAGTTAGTGACAGCAGCAATGATAGAAGCAGGGAATTGTCGGAGGGTGTGTCCAATGTCAGACGCACCAGGGGCGCTGTGACGAGTGCCCATGAGAGCTGTCTTGACACCAGCTGGAGTCAGCGGAGTCTGTAGTTCAGTGTGAGAGTTGAGGTTGTCAAGGTGGATGAGGTCGTCAGGTGTGGTTTCACGTCTGGTTTGGTGTACCCAGTCTTCAACTACTTCAGTGTTGGGAAGGGCAGTTGGTTCAGGAGGAAGGGGATGAAAAATACGTTCCCAATGGTGTTTGAAAATGTTAAGTACTTCGTCAGGTTCGGCGATTTTGTTATTTTGTAGAAGGTATTTAAATGGTGTATGAACTGATCCTTGTAAGCGTTTGATTTGAAATTTCCAGAATTCCAGAATTCCTGTTGTGTCAGTGTTCTGTGTTGTTCTGATTGTTCAATGTGTTTTGTGTGGTCTTACTCTAGGCTGTTGAGGATGTGGTTTTTTAGTGTTGTGAGGTCCCAGAGTACTTGTCCCTAGCGATGTGTTGTGTAGGACTCGAGAGTGATAAGAAGCTAGGAGGCGTTTAGTGAGAACGGAAGGGTTGACAAGTGAAGTGTGGTTTGAGTGTTGTGTTAGGAATGGTGATGTTTGCTGCATGTATGATGGTGTCTTGTATGTTGCGTGCTTGTGTGTCACTGTCAGTGTGATGTTTGTCATTGTATTCATAAGTGAGATTAGTATCATCAATGTGTTGTTTGAACATGTCCAAGTTTGCCCTGAAGCATGAGAAATGATGGGTGGTGGGGATTGTCGTGTCATGAACCCCCAGAGCCTCCCTGGCGGCGTAGTGCCTTACACAAATTACCAAGAGCCTCCTGGCCTACAACAGTTACGTCTAGATGGTAAGGAAAAGTCCAACAAAAGTTACCAGTTGACTGGGGCCAAATTATAAGCATGACACCATAATATATTCATACAAATTCACCCAGAACAAAACTCCCAATAGCACTTATGAGGTACCCAGCTGTCACTAGGCTCCAGCACCTGGTAACTGTGGTACACTAGTTCCTTGCTGACCATAAGGTCTTAACAAGGTGCGGGGGTGACAGTCCAGCACCTGGTAACTGTGGTACACTAGTTCCTTGCTGGCCATAAGGTCTTAACAAGGTGCGGGGGTGACAGTCCAGCACCTGGTAACTGTGGTACACTAGTTCCTTGCTGGCCATAAGGTCTTAACAAGGTGCGGGGGTGACAGATAGCACTGATGGGGTGGAGGGGGGGGGGTGGTCAAGTCTCAATAAGGACATCAAAAATCTCAGTCATGTCTTCTCCTGCCCACATTCCTAAGTCGTCTAGGAACGGGCAAGGTGCCCCCCCCCCTCCCCCCAGCAGAGTCAACAACAGCTTGACACACAAAAGTCACCAACCACAGTTCCAAAAAAGATGCCACTGTGAAATCCACTGGTCCTCCTGACCCATCACCTTGGTAATGCATCACTGGCATCATCGGCTTAACATAAATGTTGATACAAAGTTCTCAAACACAACACCATGTACAAAACAAGCCAGAGCTCAGACCACGTGAGTGTTCCACCTTCCAACACTGGCCAGTGATGTGGCCTCGGCGAGCCGGGGGTGGGTGGGGGGCGGCAAACATCAGTGCCAACTTCTCCACCTTCCAACACTGGCCAGTGATGTGGCCTCGGCGAGCCGGGGGGGGGGGGGGGCGGCAAACATCAGTGCCAACTTCTCCACCTTCCAACACTGGCCAGTGATGTGGCCTCGGCGAGCCGGGGGTGGGTGGGGGGCGGCAAACATCAGTGCCAACTTCTCGAGTCTTCTCGGGGCGGCTGAAGCAATACGACGGCATCTCAGGGGCGGGCTGAAGCAATACGACGGCTTCTCAGGGGCGGGCTGAAGCAATACGACGGCCTCTCAGGGGCGGGCTGAAGCAATACGACGGCTTCTCAGGGGCGGGCTGAAGCAATACGACGGCTTCTCAGGGGCGGGCTGAAGCAATACGACGGCTTCTCAGGGCGGGCTGAAGCAATACGACGGCTTCTCAGGGGCGGGCTGAAGCAATACGACATCTTCTCAGGGCGGGCTGAAGCAATACGACGGCTTCTCAGGGGCGGGCTGAAGCAATACGACGGCTTCTCAGGGGCGGCTGAAGCAATACGACGGCTTCTCAGGGGCGGGCTGAAGCAATACGACGGCTTCTCAGGGGCGGGCTGAAGCAATACGACGGCTTCTCAGGGGCGGGCTGAAGCAATACGACGGCTTCTTAGGGGCGGGCTGAAGCAATACGACGGCTTCTCAGGGGCGGGCTGAAGCAATACGACGGCTTCTCAGGGGCGGGCTGAAGCAATACTACGGCTTCTCAGGGGCGGGCTGAAGCAATACTACGGCTTCTCAGGGGCGGGCTGAAGCAATACGACGGCTTCTCAGGGGCGGGCTGAAGCAATACTACGGCTTCTCAGGGGCGGGCTGAAGCAATACTACTGCTTCTCAGGGGCGGGCTGAAGCAATACGACGGCTTCTCAGGGGCGGCTGAAGCAATACTACGGCTTCTCAGGGGCGGGCTGAAGCAATACGACGGCTTCTCAGGGGCGGGCTGAAGCAATACGACGGCTTCTCAGGGGCGGGCTGAAGCAATACTACGGCTTCTCAGGGGCGGGCTGAAGCAATACGACGGCTTCTCAGGGGCGAAGATGGGCGAGGGTCAATGGTAGCTGGCCAATACGAGGTGCTGGATGACCAATGTCCAGGAGGCGTCACTAACAGGTGTGTCTTCGCTGCGGTGCGGTTCTTCTCTGCTCTCTTCTGTCGCCTCAGGGCATGCGCGTGGATGATGCGCAGATGCACGGCGTCGGACTGCCGTCCACCAATCAGGAGCGGCTAACATAAGAAATATTCCCTGGCGGGCATTTTGAATGTGGTTCCCTCCGCACTCGCCCCGTCCCTATAAAACAAGGCGTGTATTAGAAACTTAATTTAACTTAAAATGTTCTTTATGAACGGACCCTCCACCGGCTTCACATTGAGGGCTGGAATAGTATGTATAATAACAGAAGAGAATGTCTGGTTTATCTAAAAAAAAAAAATACTGTGACTGGTTTATTATTTATATATTTATGATCTACCTTTGACATAGTATTGATCCTTGGTTCTTTTTAACACTACACCAAGGTGATATTTAATTTATTCTTATAACTATAAAATTATATATAATACCCGTATGCAATTACTTCCTTGCATCCCCTCACTTATATATGGGTTAACCGATTATAAAGCCCTAGAGTAGGCAAGCAGGGGGTTGAAGACAGGGGCGAGGATGCAGAAATCTTGAGCGAGGAACTGGAGACGAGGTGAAGAGGGGAGATGAAAGATCGGTGGCCCAACCACCGTGGGTAAGACTTGCAGCTGATGCTGCGGTGTGGTGGTAGAGTGGAGTGCTCATGGGTGCTCGCTGATGTGTCTTGTAGGAGGCAGGGCTTCTCGTCGCGGTGTTCTTTACAGCTTTGCGTTGGTGTTCTACTGATTCCTTGATGTACTCGGGCGCAGATCGTCGGTGTTTGTCTTCTTCCCCGGCCTCCTGGCCTGTTTGTTGGTCTTGCTTCGTGTTGATACGGTGAGGCTATCGTTGGAGGTAGCTTCCAGCCGGAAATCTTCTGTTGTGTTGGGCTGCTTCAGTGGAGGAGGTGGTGTTCCCACCGAGACGTCCTCATCTGATGAGTCAGCTGAGTCAGGAGTAGATGCAGTGAATCTTGGAGGTTGAGTTCTTGCCTGTTGAGGCTTAATGGGAGTTGCAGCTGATTTTGGACGTTGAGAGGGTTCGCATACGAGAGATGGAACTGTATCAGTAGTCGATAGCGGAGGCGTCGGCGTCTGGGTGGCTTGTGATGAAGTTGCTGGAGGAGCAGGCTTTGCTGTTGATAGTAGATCCGTGAGCACGGCGGCGTTCACGGTGATGTCAGGGACCAAGACTGTATCTTGAGAACTTGAAGTGGTGTTGGTGAAGACTTCTTCTGGAACTATGAAAGCTGGAAGACCATTTGCTTTGTATAGAATATTTAATATTCTTACGTATTCCTGGGGGTTATTGCAAGCTATCATGCTGGCCGCCGATGTTAATAGTTGAACTGTGCTGTTCAGTGGTTGGTCGGTGTGGGCCGGGGATGATGGCTGGCTCGACGAATCGCAGGTTGGCGTTTGGGAACTGGCTCCCCATTGGCTGGTAGTAGCAGTGGGACGTCCTCCCGGAAGCTCCGGGAAAATGGCGGCTTGGGCGTTGAAACCTGAAGTAGAGGTGGTCGGTGATTGGCTTGTTGCTTCAGAGGTACTGGCTCCGGTTGAAGATGTGGATTTCTCCATGTTTTTAATGACGTCTTGTCTATGAGGACAACGTATGGAGATTGCCGGATGGTCGCCTGTGCACAGCAAGCAGCATAGTGTTTCACACTTGCAGATGGAGTAATGGTGGTCAGCTGAGCAGAGGCTACACTGCTGAATACGCTGGGTACATCTGCTGGTGGAGTGGGTGTACTCGTAGCACCGGAGGCACTGGTTGACCATGTGGAAACGTTCCATCTTCACACGGAATGACGGAATGTGAATACCAAAGCTGTAAACACCATTTCTGGTAGCCATAGTAGCCGCAGTACTGTCTCGAAGGTCAGCTTCAGGGAGCGATTTCTGTTGAAGAAGTGAGCTTCGTGAAGCCCTAGGTCCGGGTTTGATGCCTTGAAGTCGCGCATGAACGCTCTTTCATCAGCTTCATCTTGTTCCACGATCCATTGGCCGAGGTGATGAATAACGACAGAGTGTTCAGCCAGGTACTGGCGTGGGAAGTTGAGACGAAGGTGTTGGTTGGAGAAATTGGCGCTGAAAAACAGAAGTTTGTCGACTTCCTCCTCACTATAAAAGAAGAAGAGGATGTCCGTGCCTTCCTGTTTGATGTCGTTGGGTGTCACTCCTGCAATGTCTTTAAAGAGCTTCAGGTGAGATGTTTTGGAGAATGGTTGCTTGTTGAGGGGCGTACCCTTGATCTTGTAGGGCATGATGAGCTTCCTGGTGGCCGATGGGTCTCTCTCAAAGACTACACGTCACTGGAGATGGCCTCCCGTCTCTACCCGGCATAAAACACCAAGTTAGGAGTGGGGTCTGACCAGCTAGAGAGACGCAAGTCTGCTGCCAATTATTTACCCACCCGACAGTGCTGGGTGCGAGAGAGAAGAGCCGGAGCAACGAGAACACGTCCGGCCGTGACGGTTGCTAGTTGCTGAGTCTGTGATCTGTGATCATATATGGGTACTTATGATTATTTTATCTCTGGGTTAAATTAGATTCTTTAAATTTTCATTCTTTAAATTTCCTATATTTACAATTAGTTATTTATATTCATTCTTTGTACATTCAGACTACACTATACTTTTTTTATTATTGTTTTATCTACACAAGATTGAACAGCCTATGACCGTTCTCGGTAGTGATCTTGGCCAAGAGCTCTATGTTTAGAGTGGGCAGGACAGGCTGTAGATCCCACATGATGTAGTTGCTGATTAAACTGTCAGATGAGTAAGTAACGCTCGCGGTGCAGCAAGCTGTACTTGATGAAATGCAGAGATGATCGCGGTGAAAATCATAGCTGAAGTGAGGTTGTTGGGAGCGTCCCATGACAGGTGGCAGCGGTCCACACCATGCAGCAGTAGCAGTAGAGGTCCAGTGAGAGTCCATGTTGTAGTCCATCGTGGCTAGGTATCGTCGTCCACACCATGCAGCAGTAGCAGTAGAAGTCCAGTGAGAGTCCATGTTGTAGTCCATCGTGGCTAGGTATCGTCGTCCACACCATGCAGCAGTAGCAGTAGAGGTCCAGTGAGAGTCCATGTTGTAGTCCATCGTGGCTAGGTATCGTCGTCCACACCATGCAGCAGTAGCAGTAGAGGTCCAGTGAGAGTCCATGTTGTAGTCCATCGTGGCTAGGTATCGTCGTCCACACCAAGCAGCAGTAGCAGTAGAGGTCCAGTGAGAGTCCATGTTGTAGTCCATCGTGGCTAGGTATCGTCGTCCACACCATGCAGCAGTAGCAGTAGAGGTCCAGTGAGAGTCCATGTTGTAGTCCATCGTGGCTAGGTATCGTCGTCCACACCATGCAGCAGTAGCAGTAGAGGTCCAGTGAGAGTCCATGTTGTAGTCCATCGTGGCTAGGTATCGTCGTCCACACCATGCAGCAGTAGCAGTAGAGGTCCAGTGAGAGTCCATGTTGTAGTCCATCGTGGCTAGGTATCGTCGTCCACACCATGCAGCAGTAGCAGTAGAGGTCCATTGATTTTCTTTTTATTAACACATTAGGTACATCTGCATTAGTGTTGCTACCCTAGACTATATGAAGTGGAGTACAGTGTGTCAAAAAAGCTAACTAGGTGATGCTAAAAAATCCCCATCATACAGGATGGTTAGTCATACAGAGGCATGTGATAAGCGGTCTGCACTGGCAGACTCCGGATGCATTTTGAGGATATCAACAACACAAGATTGAATAAGGTAGCAGTGGTAATACAAGTCCCCATCTCGCAGATTGGTTAGTCATACAGAGCCATGTGTTTAATAGCCTGCACTGGCAAATTTTGGGTATACTGTGAGGATATCTTCAAGAATACGAGAGTGAATAAAGTAATTGCAAAGCTCCAGGTACCTCATGCCAACTGGTCTGAAAGGTATAATAACTGGGCATTCAGTGATGTAGTGCGGGAGATCATGCCGTAGTTCCTGCTCACAGAGTTTGCATCTGGAGTGCCCAGGATTGGGAGACCCGTCACCTGCAGCCACCTGCCACAGGTAACGGTAACCCAACCTAATCCTTGCAACCACTGTGTCGCACTGTCTAGTGGACGTTTTGTGCTGCCCATAGATGTAGGTTTCAGATCTGAACAAATCATAGCTTTTTATACTAGTACTTTCAGGTCGTTGGGAGTCAGTAAGTTCTTTCCTATCAGATCTGAATGTTTGGACCAATACAGTTTTGACAGCAGAGATGGGGATACCTAGATCTAATTCAACTTCAAACTTGTTACACGCTAATTTGGCTGCAATGTCTGTTTCATTATGATGGGTTATATTTAGGTCCATTGAGAGTCAATGTTGTAGTCCATCGTGGCTGGGTATCGTCGAAACTCTGGGGTCACCAATGTAACGTACGGTTATGTTACGTTGTTGGATAGATTAGATACTCATTGTTTAGTGAGTTTTCATATTTATTTAGTAGTCTTGATAACAGTAGTCGGTTGGTGGCGTTGTCGTAAACGTTGAGACGGAGCTTGGAGCAGAGCAGAGAGCTGAGTGAGGCCGGAGTCGCGGAGCTCTATGTGGGAGAGCGTGGCAGCTCGAGTGGGAATTGAGTGTCTGAACTTGGGTAGCGAGAGCGTTGTAGCTGGATGTGGTCGTAGTCTGCTGTCTGGTCTGTTTCAAAGATGTAGCGTCTTGGGGTCGATTAGGACTGTACACGCCGAGTGCTACATTGTTGACTGTGGAAATTGTACTGTCCGCTATTCCGATGATGATGATGATGAAGATTAAGCCACCCAAGAGGTGGCACGGGCATGAATAGCCCGTAAGTGGTACAATTTTTGTTTCCTCAGTTTTCTCAGAAACCCAAATTTCTTTTTGAAATTTGGAAAAATATATAAATTCAGCAAAACGTGGCCTATTAGGCAAACCGGGCCTTGCATAGTAGGCCAAGTACAACGTTCTGGCTGCTAGGTACAACATTATATATATATATATATATATATATATATATATATATATATATATATATATATATATATATATATATATATATATATATATATATATATATATATGTCGTACCTAGTAGCCAGAACTCACTTCTCAGCCTACTATGCAAGGCCCGATTTGCCTAATAAGCCAAGTTTTCATGAATTAATTGTTTTTCGACTACCTAACCTACCTAACCTAACCTAACTTTTTCTGCTACCTAACCTAACCTAACCTATAAAGATAGGTTAGGTTAGGTTGGGTTGGTTAGGTTCGGTCATATATCTACGTTAATTTTAACTCCAATAAAAAAAAATTGACCTCATACAAAATGAAATGGGTAGCTTTATCATTTCATAAGAAAAGAAATTGAGAAAATATAATAATTCAAGAAAACTTGGCTTATTAGGCAAATCGGGACTTGCATAGTAGGCTGAGAAGTGCGTTCTGGCTACTAGGTACGACATATATATATATATATATATATATATATATATATATATATATATATATATATATATATATATATATATATATCTATATATATATATATATATATATATATATATATATATATATATATATATATATATATATATATATATATATATATATATTGTGACGGTGTTCCCCCCTTTATATTTCTCCCACGTCTGCAGTAAGAGTCATGTCCACTTTACCCGAGCGTTCTCTACGTCGCAGGCATCAGTTTGATATATGTGGGGGAATGTAGTGTTCTCGGAGTGCCGAGAAATTTGTAAAAGAAGAGTCTTTTGGCCTGTGGTTTAGGCCCTTTAGGAAGCCAATATGGCGCTGGCTCTTCTGTTCTCCCGCCAAAACTGTGTGATGTCAGTGACACCAGATTATTCGCCGACAGCGACGTGGCACAGGGAGCCAATGAAAACCTCCCGTGGCGAATATGACGTCACGAAGGAAGGGGGGTCCGGTCATTGCGCCGCGCTGGCGCCATCAGTCTAAGACAGCACGTCAAGGAGGTCGGACGTGCACTGGGGGGTCCTGTCAGTTGGACAGTTTACCCCGTCTCCGGAGGACTTACGCATCACCCGTGGTCTGCCAACACCTGTGGGGTCTTCCTTCATTCATGTGTTGAACCGAAGAAGGAATTGACGGGATATTGAGCAACAAGTGCTCCAGGAACAGGTGTTGTGCAAGAGTGGAGTCTAGGCAGCGACGTATGCGACGGCTGATAGCTCCACAGTGATGACGTAGTGGATGAGCCAATTTTCCGTGAGGGAATCAGTCTGACACGACACGTCAAGGTGGTTGGACGTGCGAAGATTGGTCCTGTCAGTTTGACAGTTGTTTCCCGCTCCCGTGGATTTTACGCGTCACCCGAAGTCTGCCAGTACTCTGTGAGGTCTTCCTTCGTTCATGTGTTGAACCAGAGAGGGAATCGACGGATATTGAGCAACAAGTGCTCCAGGACAGGTACTGTGCAAGAAGAAGTGAAGTCTGTGCAGTGACGTATGCGACGTCTGAGGCAGTTCACCCGTTTGTGACGGCGTAGTGGCTGAACCGAGCCACTGGGAAGCAGAGGAAGAAGGAAACTATTCGGGAATCCGAACGACTGCAGCCGAGACGTAGGCGGGCAGCCGTAGCTGGGAGGAGAAGTCGACGGCCGGGAGACCGACTCCAACCCTACAAGAAGTCGAGGAGGAGCACGGACCTGCAGTGAAAAGGCACGGAGACGACGCGCTTTTGGTGGGACGTTGATTGAGTTCCTGGAGGACACGACAGTGTGTGTGTGGGGGCGTTCCCTACACGAGGCAGGAGCCAGGACCAGGAGCTACAACTCAACTCTCATCGGAGGATAGGTGGAAGTAGGTGATTCTAGTTTCCCTCCCAATTCCCCTTTAGTCAGCTATATTATTTAGCCAGAGTATTTTGTATGTCGTGACCAAGCCTCACCTATGTCACAGTAAGGCACCAGTGTGCAGAGTGGTACTATAAAGAGTACTCATGATATTTATGATTATTATTGGTGTATGCAGGCACCCGGAGTAATTGATGAATTTACTGTGTTGAGAATGTCTTTCATGAGACTTTAATGTGATCATATAGTGAGAGAATATATATATATAATTATGCCAGTGTTGGGAGTTAGGCTATGTGCCCAGTAACTATGTTATTACCATTATTGATATCTGACTCATCTATATATATATATATATATATATGTCTATGCTCATGTATTGAATAATCATTCATGTGTGCAGTGATTAATTGTGTTATCGCCCACGGAAGGAATTACTGAGAACTCCAGTGATATATACTTCATAAGTTATCATTAAACGAAGGGCAGTGTGTAATACCATGACAGTGAATTATTGTCACATTTAATATAGAAATGTTTGATTGAGCCCAAGATCAGTGTAGCGAAGTATTTACATGCTGTTATCGCAAATATTGTGTGTTCGAACTTCTAGTGATCTTTGAGAACTTAAAGAAGTTGGCGTGTTACGCCAAGCAAACAGATAAAGTAACATTCGCGTGGGGGGTAGTCGCCCAGCTGATTTTGACATTGACAAGAGGGGGAGTGTTGCCAGCTTAGTGAGTTCATATTATATGTGGGAACGAGCGAC
The DNA here is from genome assembly GCF_040958095.1 of Procambarus clarkii. Classification (NCBI taxonomy): domain Eukaryota; kingdom Metazoa; phylum Arthropoda; class Malacostraca; order Decapoda; family Cambaridae; genus Procambarus; species Procambarus clarkii. Next base: position 101,089 of record NW_027189291.1, on the reverse strand, counting down.
TCCCGCCTGAAACCGCTGTTTGCTTATTGATATAATCTTGTGATGTCTTTGAATGAGTTTTAAGTAAAATACAAAATACATTGGTGTTTATGTTATCCCCTCCATATTTCTTGTGGCTATGTAATACCTGAAAGCAGAGAGTGATAGAAGCAAATACCTGCCTGATATCAGATCTATTGAGTGTGTCCTTGCCACTGTTACCACAATTCAACAAAACCACTGACGTGTTACTGGACACCGAAAACACCAGTTGGCGACCTTGTGGTTAGTAGTAGAGCCCTATGACGGGGCGGGCATACAACAGTTAAGTGAACAAGTTGTGTTCCCACTCCTTCTCGATCAGAGGCCGGTTGGGATTGACTGGGATACTCTGCTGGCGTACAGTGGCGCCGCGAGGATAGAGTGAAGACCCGCAGTGCTACGGTGAGTGACCTTGAGTGTACTGTTGCTCATCCGAGTAAACTCCGACAATATATATATTTATATATATATATATATATATATATATATATATATATATATATATATATATATATATATATATATATATATATATATAATATATAATGTCGTACCTAATAGCCAGAACGCACTTCTCTGCCTACTATGCAAGGCCCGATTTGCCTAATAAGCCAAGTTTTCATTAATTGTTTTTCGACTACCTAACCTAACCTAACCTAACTTTTTCGGCTACCTAACCTAACCTATAAAGATAGGTTAGGTAGGGTTGGTTAGGTTCGGTCATATATCTACGTTAATTTTAACTCCAATAAAAAAAATTGACCTCATACATAATGAAATGGGTAGCTTTATCATTTCATAAGAAAAAAATTAGAGAAAATATGTTAATTCAGGAAAACTTGGCTTATTAGGCAAATCGGGCCTTGCATAGTAGGCCGGGAAGTGCGTTCTGGCTACTAGGTACGACATTATATATCTCCTCACTGTCCTGACATAGGACAGTGAGGTTCTACTCCTTGATATGTTGGTTACACAGACTCTCACGCTCGCGGACTCCCACGCTGCAATAACCACGTTGATACCACCCCCGAAGAGTGTAAACGCTTAGTGAGTGAAATTGCATCTCTGATATTATAAGCGTGCCGGGGTTTAGTTAATGCAAACTATAACCTAAGTTATTTTTCCAGATAGCCTAGTTTAAGTTAGTTTATCCAAAGTTACCGAAAGTTTTCCTTGTTCAAAATTAACAATATCTAGTACTATATCATAGCCAATAAATTTTTATGACGTATTAGAACATTGTTGCATCCTGTCAGGAGGAGTTAAAACTTGTTCGAACGTTGAAGTTCTTGAACTTGAATCGGACATCAAACTTACCCGCCAAACGTGGTGTGTTTTGGTGTGTAATAGCTATTAAAACACTAATACACTCATAGACAAGTTGAAGTGCCACGTCGTCGAGGCGTCAACACCTTATGATGGTGTTTGACGCGTCCAGAGCAGCCAGGCAATTTGGGTCGACACAAATAGCTTCCTGGACCCAAAACCCCTTGGATACACGGACACGGACACTCACACGGACACGCACACGGACACTCATGGACTCTGACACGAACCGAAGGTTGGTGTCAGATAATAAGAAGGGAGTTGATAATATAATAAGGTTGTATAATAATAATATAATATATAATAATAATAATAATAATAATATAATAATATAATATATAATAATAATAATATAATAATATAATATATAATAATAATAATAATATAATAATAATAATATAATAATAATAATAATATAATAACATAATTAGGTTGGTTAGGTTGGTTGGTTAGGTTGGTTGGTTAGGTTAGGTTGGTTGGTTAGGTTGGTTGGTTAGGTTAGGTTAGGTTGGTTGGTTAGGTTAGGTTGGTTGGTTAGGTTGGTTGGTTAGGTTAGGTTGGTTGGTTAGGTTGGTTGGTTAGGTTAGGTTGCTCAGGTTAGGTTGCTCAGGTTAGGTTGGTTGGTTAGGTTAGGTTGGTTAGGTTAGGTTGGTTGGTTGGTTAGGTTGGTTGGTTAGGTTGGTTGGTTGGTTAGGTTAGGTTGCTCAGGTTAGGTTGGTTTGTTGGTTAGGTTGGTTGGTTAGGTTAGGTTGGTTGGTTAGGTTGGTTGGTTAGGTTAGGTTAGGTTGGTTGGTTAGGTTAGGTTGGTTGGTTAGGTTAGGTTGGTTGGTTAGGTTGGTTGGTTAGGTTAGGTTGGTTGGTTAGGTTGGTTGGTTAGGTTAGGTTGCTCAGGTTAGGTTGCTCAGGTTAGGTTGGTTGGTTAGGTTAGGTTGGTTAGGTTAGGTTGGTTGGTTGGTTAGGTTGGTTGGTTAGGTTGGTTGGTTGGTTAGGTTGGTTGGTTAGGTTAGGTTGCTCAGGTTAGGTTGGTTTGTTGGTTAGGTTGGTTGGTTAGGTTGGTTGGTTGGTTAGGTTGGTTGGTTAGGTTAGGTTGCTCAGGTTAGGTTGCTCAGGTTAGGTTGCTCAGGTTAGGTTGCTCAGGTTAGGTTGCTCAGGTTAGGTTGCTCAGGTTAGGTTGCTCAGGTTAGGTTGCTCAGGTTAGGTTGCTCAGGTTAGGTTGCTCAGGTTAGATTGCTCAGGTTAGGTTGCTCAGGTTAGGTTACATTGCTTAGGTTGGTTGGTTACGTTGGTTAGGTTAGGTTGCTCAGGTTAGGTTGCTCAGGTTAGGTTGCTCAGGTTAGGTTGCTCAGGTTAGGTTGCTCAGGTTAGGTTGCTCAGGTTAGGTTACATTGCTTAGGTTGGTTGGTTACGTTGGTTAGGTTAGGTTGCTCAGGTTAGGTTACATTGCTTAGGTTGGTTGGTTACGTTGGTTAGGTTAGGTTGCTCAGGTTAGGTTGCTCAGGTTAGGTTACATTGCTTAGGTTGGTTGGTTACGTTGGTTAGGTTGGTTGGTTGGTTAGGTTGGTTGGTTAGGTTGGTTGGTTAGGTTGGTTGGTTGGTTAGGTTGGTTGGTTAGGTTGCTTGGTTAGGTTAGATAGCTTAGGTTGCTTGGTTAGGTTAGTTAGGTTGGTTGGATAGCTAAGGTTGGTTGGTTACGTTGGTTAGGTTGGTTGGTTAGGTTGGGTTGGTTGGTTGATTAGGTTCTTTGGTTAGGTTGGTTGGTTAGGTTCTTCGGTTAGGTTAATTGGTTAGGTTGCTTGGTTAGGTTAGATAGCTTAGGTTGGTTGGTTAAGTTAGATAGCTTAGGTTGGTTGGTTAGGTTAGATAGCTTAGGTTGGTAGGTTAGGTTAGATAGCTTAGGTTGGTTGGTTAGGTTGGTTGGTTACGTTGGTTGGTTAGGTTGGTTGATTAGGTTGCTTGGTTAGGTTAGATAGCTTAAGTTGGTTGGTTAGGTTAGTTGGTTAGGTTAGTTGGTTAGGTTAGATTGCTTAGGTTGGTTAGGTTGGTTGGTTGGTTAGGTTGGTTGGTTAGGTTAGTTGGTTAGGTTAGATTGCTTAGGTTGGTTAGGTTGGTTGATTGGTTAGGTTGGTTGGTTAGGTTAGATTGCTTAGGTTGGTTGGTTAGGTTAGGTTGGGTTGGTTGGTTGGTTAGGTTAGATTGCTTAGGTTGGTTGGTTAGGTTAGGTTGGGTTGGTTGGTTGGTTAGGTTAGGTTGGGTTGGTTGGTTGGGTAGGTTAGGTTAGGTTGGTTGGTTAGGTTAGATAGCTTAGGTTGGTTGGTTAGGTTGGTTGGTTAGGTTGGTTGGTTGGTTAGTTAGGTTCGTTTGTTAGGTTGGTTAGGTTAGGTTGGTTAGGTTAGGTTGCTTAGGTTGGTTGGTTAGGTTGGTTACGTTGGTTAGGTTGGTTGGTTAGGTTAGTTAGGTTGGTTGGTTAGGTTAGATAGCTTAGGTTGGTTGGTTGGTTAGGTTAGGTTAGGTTAGGTTAGGTTCCTTGGTTAGGTTGGTTGGTTAGGTTGGTTGGTTAGGTTGCTTGGTTAGATTAGATAGCTTAGGTTGGTTGGTTAGGTTAGTTACATTGGTTGGTTAGGTTAGATAGTTTACATTGGTTACGTTGGTTGGTTAGTTAGGTTGGTTGGTTGGTTAGGTTGGTTGGTTAGGTTGGTTTGGTTAGGTTGGTTGGTTGGTTGGTTGGTTAGGTTGGTTTGGTTAGGTTGGTTAGGTTGGTTGGTTGGTTAGGTTGGTTGGTTAGGTTGGTTAGGTTGGTTTGGTTAGGTTGGTTAGGTTGGTTGGTTAGGTTAGGTTGCTTAGGTTGGTTACGTTGGTACTAACCAACTTAAGTTGGTTACGTTATTACATTGGTTAGGTTGGTTGGTCACGTTGGTTAGGATGGTTGGTTACGTTGGTTAGGTTGGTTGGTTACGTTGGTTGGTTGGTTACGTTGGTTAGGTTGGTTGGTTGGTTAGGTTAGGTTAGGTTAGTTTGGTTGGTTAGGTTAGGTTAGGTTGGTTAGGTTAGGTTGGTTGGTTAGGTTGCTTGGTTAGGTTGGTTGATTAGGTTGCTTGGTTAGGTTAGATAGCTTAGGTTGGTTGGTTAAATTAGATAGCTTAGGTTGGTTGGTTAGGTTAGATAGCTTAGGTTGTTTGGTTAGGTTAGATAGCTTAGGTTGGTTGGTTAGGTTAGATAGCTTAGGTTGGTTGGTTAGGTTAGATAGCTTAGGTTGGTTGGTTAGGTTAGATAGCTTAGGTTGGTTGGTTAGGTTAGATAGCTAAGGTTGGTTTGATAGGTTGGTTGGTTAGGTTAGATAGCTTAGGTTGGTTGGTTGGTTAGTTAGGTTGGTTTGTTAGGTTGGTTAGGTTAGGTTAGGTTAGGTTAGGTTAGGTTGGTTGGCTGGTTAGGTTGGTTGGTTGGTTAGGTTAGGTTGCTTAGGTTGGTTGCTTAGGTTGGTTGCTTAGGTTGGTTACATTGGTTTGGTTGGTTGGTTACGTTGGTTAGGTTGGTTGGTTACATTGGTTAGGTTGGTTGGTTACATTGGTTAGGTTGGTTGGTTAGGTTGGTTGGTTACGTTGGTTGATTAGGTTGGTTGGTTAGGTTGCTTGGTTAGGTTGCTTGGTTAGGTTGGTTGGTTAGGTTCCTTGGTTAGGTTAGATAGGCTACCAACAATTACAGCCCTTTTTCTATTTCTATTTCTACAAACCTAGCCTAAACTAACCTAACTTAACCTGCAAACCTAGCCTATTTCCTAGTCAAAACAAATATATCCTAATGTAAGCTAACCTAACCTAACCTAACGTAACTAACTCCTGGATACCTATTTACTGTTAGGTGAATAGATGTATTCGGTGATAGGAAACGCTACCTACAATTACAGCCCTTCTTCTTTTTCTATTTCTACAAACCTAGCCTATTTCCTAGCCTAAACTAACCTAACCTAAGGTAATCTAACTAACTCCTGGATACCTATTTACTGCTACGTGAACAGAGAAGACACGCTACCAACAATTACTGCCCTATTTCTATTTCAACAAAAATAGCCTATTTCTTAGCCTAAACTAATCTAACCTAATTAAACCTAACCTAACCTAATATAACCTTACCTATATATATACTTCACTACTCACCATCATCATCACTACCTCTCTACTCACCATCATCATCACTACCTCTCTACTCACCATCATCATTACCTCACTACTCACCATCATCATCACTACCTCACCATCATCATCACTACCTCTCTACTCACCATCATCATCACTACCTCTCTACTCACTAACATCATCACTACCACACTACTCGCCATCATCATCATTACCTCACTACTCACCATCATCATCACTACCTCACTACTCACCATCACTACCACACTACTCACCATCATCATCACTACCACACTACTCACCATCATCACTACCTCACTACTCACCATCATCATCACTACTTCTCTACTCACCACCATCATCATTTCCTCACTACTCACTAACATCATCACTTCCTCACTACTCACCATCATCATCATCATCACTACTCACCATTATCACTACCCACCATCATCACTACCACACTACTCATAAACATCATCACTACCACACTACTCACCATCATCACTACCACACTACTCACTATCATCACTACCACACTACTCGGTGAGTAGTGTGGTAGTGATAGTGAGTAGTGATGATGGTGAGTAGTGAGGTAATGATGATGGTGAGTAGAGAGGTAGTGATGATGATGGTGAGTAGAGAGGTAGTGATGATGATGGTGAGTAGTGAGGTAGTGATGATGTTAGTGAGTAGTGTGGTAGTGATGATGATAGTGAGTAGTGAAGTATATATATAGGTAAGGTTAGATTAGGTTAGGTTAGGTTTAATTAGGTTAGATTAGTTTAGGCTGAGAAATAGGCTATTTTTGTTGAAATAGAAATAGGGCAGTAATTGTTGGTAGCGAGTCTTCTCTGTTCACGTAGCAGTAAATAGGTATCCAGGAGTTAGTTAGATTACCTTAGGTTAGGTTAGTTTAGGCTAGGAAATAGGCTAGGTTTGTAGAAATAGAAAAAGAAGAAGGGCTGTAATTGTAGGTAGCGTTTCCTATCACCGAATACATCTATTCACCTAACAGTAAATAGGTATCCAGGAGTTAGTTACGTTAGGTTAGGTTAGGTTAGCTTAGATTAGGTTATGTTTGTTTTGACTAGGAAATAGGCTAGGTTGGCAGGTTAAGTTAGGTTAGTTTAGGCTAGGTTTGTAGAAATACCTGCCAGACCCCCCACACCAGCCAGACCCCCCACACCAGCCAGACCTCCCACACGAGCCAGACCTCCCACACCAGCCAGACCTCCCACACCAGCCAGACCCCCCACACCAGCCAGACCCCCCACACCAGCCAGACCTCCCACACCAGCCAGACCTCCCACACCAGCCAGACCCCCCACACCAGCCAGACCCCCCACACCAGCCAGACCTCCCACACCAGCCAGACCTCCCACACCAGCCAGACCCCCCACACCAGCCAGACCCCCCACACCAGCCAGACCAGCAAGTACAGCCACAACAGCAACTGTACCAACAAGTACAGCCACAACAGCAACTGTACCAACAAGTACAGCCACAACAGCAACTGTACCAACAAGTACAGCCACAACAGCAACTGTACCAACAAGTACAGCCACAACAGCAACTGTACCAACAAGTACAGCCACAACAGCAACTGTACCAACAAGTACAGCCACAACAGCAACTGTACCAGCAAACACAGCCATAACAGCAACTGTACCAGCAAACACAGCCACAACAGCAACTGTACCAACAAGTACAGCCACAACAGCAACTGTACCAACAAGTACAGCCACAACAGCAACTGTACCAACAAGTACAGCCACAACAGCAACTGTACCAACAAGAACAGCCACAACAGCAACTGTACCAGCAAACACAGCCACAACAGCAACTGTACCAACAAGTACAGCCACAACAGCAACTGTACCAGCAAACACAGCCACAACAGCAACTGTACCAACAAGTACAGCCACAACAGCAACTGTACCAACAAGTACAGCCACAACAGCAACTGTACCAACAAGTACAGCCACAACAGCAACTGTACCAACAAGTACAGCCACAACAGCAACTGTACCAGCAAACACAGCCACAACAGCAACTGTACCAGCAAACACAGCCACAACAGCAACTGTACCAGCAAACACAGTCACAACAGCAACTGTACCAGCAAACACTGCCACAACAGCAACTGTACCAGCAAACACAGCCACAACAGCATCTGTACCAGCAAACACAGTCACAACAGCAACTGTACCAGCAAACACAGTCACAACAGCAACTGTACCAGCAAACACAGCCACAACAGCATCTGTACCAGCAAACACAGTCACAACAGCAACTGTACCAGCAAACACAGCCACAACAGCAACTGTACCAGCAAACACAGGCACAACAGCAACTGTACCAGCAAACACAGCCACAACAGCAACTGTACCAGCAAACACAGTCACAACAGCAACTGTACCAGCAAACACAGCCACAACAGCAACTGTACCAGCAAACACAGTCACAACAGCATCTGTACCAGCAAACACAGCCACAACAGCAACTGTACCAGCAAACACAGCCACAACAGCATCTGTACCAGCAAACACAGCCACAACAGCAACTGTACCAGCAAACACAGCCACAACAGCATCTGTACCAGCAAACACAGCCACAACAGCATCTGTACCAGCAAACACAGTCACAACAGCAACTGTACCAGCAAACACAGCCACAACAGCAACTGTACCAACAAGTACAGCCACAACAGCAACTGTACCAACAAGTACAGCCACAACAGCAACTGTACCAACAAGTACAGCCACAACAGCAACTGTACCAACAAGAACAGCCACAACAGCAACTGTACCAGCAAACACAGCCACAACAGCAACTGTACCAACAAGTACAGCCACAACAGCAACTGTACCAGCAAACACAGCCACAACAGCAACTGTACCAATAAGTACAGCCACAACAGCAACTGTACCAACAAGTACAGCCACAACAGCAACTGTACCAACAAGTACAGCCACAACAGCAACTGTACCAGCAAACACAGCCACAACAGCAACTGTACCAGCAAACACAGCCACAACAGCAACTGTACCAGCAAACACAGTCACAACAGCAACTGTACCAGCAAACACTGCCACAACAGCAACTGTACCAGCAAACACAGCCACAACAGCATCTGTACCAGCAAACAGAGTCACAACAGCAACTGTACCAGCAAACACAGTCACAACAGCAACTGTACCAGCAAACACAGGCACAACAGCAACTGTACCAGCAAACACAGCCACAACAGCAACTGTACCAGCAAACACAGTCACAACAGCAACTGTACCAGCAAACACAGCCACAACAGCAACTGTACCAGCAAACACAGCCACAACAGCAACTGTACCAGCAAACACAGTCACAACAGCAACTGTACCAGCAAACACAGCCACAACAGCAACTGTACCAGCAAACACAGTCACAACAGCATCTGTACCAGCAAACACAGCCACAACAGCAACTGTACCAGCAAACACAGCCACAACAGCATCTGTACCAGCAAACACAGCCACAACAGCAACTGTATCAGCAAACACAGTCACAACAGCATCTGTACCAGCAAACACAGCCACAACAGCATCTGTACCAGCAAACACAGTCACAACAGCAACTGTACCAGCAAACACAGTCACAACAGCAACTGTACCAGCAAACACAGCCACAACAGCAACTGCACCAGCAAACACAGTCACAACAGCAACTGTACCAGCAAACACAGCCACAACAGCAACTGTACCAGCAAACACAGTCACAACAGCAACTGTACCAGCAAACACAGCCACAACAGCAACTGTACCAGCAAACACAGTCACAACAGCATCTGTACCAGCAAACACAGCCACAACAGCATCTGTACCAGCAAACACAGCCACAACAGCATCTGTACCAGCAAACACAGTCACAACAGCAACTGTACCAGCAAACACAGTCACAACAGCAACTGTACCAGCAAACACAGCCACAACAGCATCTGTACCAGCAAACACAGTCACAACAGCAACTGTACCAGCAAACACAGCCACAACAGCAACTGTACCAGCAAACACAGCCACAACAGCAACTGTACCAGCAAACACAGCCACAACAATAACACCAGCTGTACCAACAAACACAGCCACAACAATAACAACAGCTGTACCAACAAACACAGCCACAAGAGCATCTGTACCAGCAAACACAGCCACAACAATAACAACAGCTGTACCAACAAACACAGCCACCACCACAACATCACCTGTAACAACAACACTTGTAACAACAAATGCCTACCTTAGTTAGTTAGTAGTATGACTAGCCTAGTTAGTAATATGCCGACCATCTTGGCTTTAGACACTTGAGTTATCCTGGGTGTGGCATGCCTGCCTCGACCATTCTCACTCTGTTTACTCTTGTTCTTAAGAGATCTTAGTCATCATTACGTCTCTGCTGAGTTGTTTACTAAGCTATTTCTGTTGATACATATACATACACACACACACACACACAAACATATATATATATACATTATATATATATATATATATATATATATATATATATATATATATATATATATATATATATATATATATATATATATATATATATATTATTAAATATGACCGAAAAAGTAAGATTAATAATTCTAACCTGTTGCATAAGCAACAGGTCTCCATTAAGGAACATATAATCTCTTCCCACAACCAAACCATCGCCAGAGAAATCCTAGTAAACAACACAGAAATCATCGATAGATACAGCGATAGCAGGCGGCTTGACGTTTGCGAGGCACTACACATCAAGAAGTCAACACCAGCAATCAACAGCCAATTATTGCACAACTATATTCTACCCACCTCAAGACTCCGCTCCAATATAGAAGCATCAAGAAATATGGACCAATAGGCTTTCTACAAACACTTCTATTCAATACCCATTGTTTCGTGTTCTGTCTTGTGTTGATGAAATTAATACCCTATTAATGCCACCTCTTGTTCTGTCTTGTGTTGATGAAATTAATACCCTATTAATGCCACCTCTTGTTCTGTCTTGTGTTAATGCCACATCACCCCTTCCACCTCACTCAAATGTAGATATAAAATCGGAGATGCGTAAGTTCTATTCAGTTGTGTATTTGTGAACTAAAGTCTTTGAAAATGTAATAAGTTTTACGAAACGCGCTCGTGTCGCGTCAGACTAGAAATAAAAATGAATTTTGGAGAATTGATTTTTGATTTACCTCCAACAGTGAAAAGAAATGTACGAAAGATTGAGAAAATTCGTGTTAAAATTATTAATCTTACTTTTTCGGTCATATTTAATAATTTATGTCTACAGGAAAGACTGCTACCAAAATATACTAATATATATATATATATATATATATATATATATATATATATATATATATATATATATATATATATATATATATATATATATATATATATATGAATGAAAACTCACACCCCAGAAGTGACTCGAACCCATACTCCCAGAAGCAACGCAACTGGTAACTACAGGGCGCCTTAATCCGCTTGACCATCACGGCCGTCAAAAGGAAGTGATAGCCGAGGCTATTTGAGCCACTTCCCCGACGGCAACTCGGATGGTAATCTTGGGCATAGCATTTCACCAAATCACCTCATTCTTTGGGGCACACGTGAGGAACACAAATGCGAACAAGCCTGAATGGTCCCCAGGACTATATGCGAATGAAAACTCACACCCCAGAAGTGACTCGAACCCATACTCCCAGAAGCAACGCAACTGGTAACTACAGGGCGCCTTAATCCGCTTGACCATCACGGCCGTCAAAAGGAAGTGATAGCCGAGGCTATTTGAGCCACTTCCCCGACGGCAACTCGGATGGTAATCTTGGGCATAGCATTTCACCAAATCACCTCATTCTTTGGGGCACACGTGAGGAACACAAATGCGAACAAGCCTGAATGGTCCCCAGGACTATATGCGAATGAAAACTCACACCCCAGAAGTGACTCGAACCCATACTCCCAGAAGCAACGCAACTGGTAACTACAGGGCGCCTTAATCCGCTTGACCATCACGGCCGTCAAAAGGAAGTGATAGCCGAGGCTATTTGAGCCACTTCCCCGACGGCAACTCGGATGGTAATCTTGGGCATAGCATTTCACCAAATCACCTCATTCTTTGGGGCACACGTGAGGAACACAAATGCGAACAAGCCTGAATGGTCCCCAGGACTATATGCGAATGAAAACTCACACCCCAGAAGTGACTCGAACCCATACTCCCAGAAGCAACGCAACTGGTAACTACAGGGCGCCTTAATCCGCTTGACCATCACGGCCGTCAAAAGGAAGTGATAGCCGAGGCTATTTGAGCCACTTCCCCGACGGCACGTGTGCACGTGTGCCCCAAAGAATGAGGTGATTTGGTGAAATGCTATGCCCAAGATTACCATCCGAGTTGCCGTCGGGGAAGTGGCTCAAATAGCCTCGGCTATCACTTCCTTTTGACGGCCGTGATGGTCAAGCGGATTAAGGCGCCCTGTAGTTACCAGTTGCGTTGCTTCTGGGAGTATGGGTTCGAGTCACTTCTGGGGTGTGAGTTTTCATTCGCATATAGTCCTGGGGACCATTCAGGCTTGTTCGCATTTGTGTTCCTCACGTGTGCCCCAAAGAATGAGGTGATTTGGTGAAATGCTATGCCCAAGATTACCATCCGAGTTGCCGTCGGGGAAGTGGCTCAAATAGCCTCGGCTATCACTTCCTTTTGACGGCCGTGATGGTCAAGCGGATTAAGGCGCCCTGTAGTTACCAGTTGCGTTGCTTCTGGGAGTATGGGTTCGAGTCACTTCTGGGGTGTGAGTTTTCATTCGCATATAGTCCTGGGGACCATTCAGGCTTGTTCGCATATATATATATATATATATATATATATATATATATATATATATATATATATATATATATATATATATATTATATATATATATATATATATATATATATATATATATATATATATATATATATATATATATATATATATTTATATTATCCTGGAGATTTGGTTGTCAACCCAAACGACCAAAATTAATGTGGTATTTACCCTCGATATAAAAAAATTAAAAAAATACAAAAATTACAAAATAACATTACAATAATTGGTCGAGTCTTAACTGTTGTAGTTGATGAAGCCAGGACCGGCGTGTCGAGTACCAGGCTTCTTTCTAGAGGAGTTATAATGGGTTACTTGCAGCGGCTGATGTGCACACCATTCACCAGCCTGGAATGTAACCTCGCATTAGCACTCTTTGATAATAATACAAATGTGTGCCGTAATTAGGTACTGCCACTTTTATTATAAGCTTCGGCCTAGCTTATTTATCACTAAGTATATATATATATATATATATATATATATATATATATATATATATATATATATATATATATATATATATATATATATATATATATATATATATATATACACAAATTTAAATAGCTTAAATTTTATATTTTGATTACTTTGGGCTCGACAGCCCTCGTCTTAACTACTTTCATTGTTTTTTAGGGGGTTAGTGTTTTTGGTAAGAATTAAATAGGATTCCAAAAAGCTAAACTGTGACTATTTAAGATTTATGTGGTGTAAACATTAGGATTTATGTGGTGTACACATTAGGATTTATGTGGTGTACACATTAGGATTTATGTGGTGTACACATTAGGATTTATGTGGAGTAAACATTAGGATTTATGTGGTGTAAACATTAGGATTTATGTGGTGTACACATTAGGATTTATGTGGTGTACACATTAGGATTTATGTGGTGTAAACATTAGGATTTATGTGGTGTAAACATTAGGATTTATGTGGTGTAAACATTAGGATTTATGTGGTGTAAACATTAGGATTTATGTAGTATAAACATTAGGATTTATGTGGTGTAAACATTCGGATTTATGTGGTGTAAACATTAGGATTTATGTAGTATAAACATTAGGATTTATGTGGTGTAAACATTAGGATTTATGTGGTGTAAACATTAGGATTTATGTGGTGTAAACATTAGCATTTATGTGGTGTAAACATTAGGATTTATGTGGTGTAAACATTAGGATTTATGTGGTGTAAACATTAGCATTTATGTGGTGTAAACATTAGGATTTATGTGGTGTAAACATTAGGATTTATGTGGTGTAAACAGTAGGATTTATGTGGTGTAAACATTATTATTTATGTGGTGTAAACATTAGGATTTATGTGGTGTAAACATTAGGATTTATGTGGTGTAAACAGAGACGGAACTGGTGGCGACAGTGAAGGCGTCAGTATAGGCTTGATGCATTGCGTTTATGCTTTTTGTTGTCACTGCTTCTCTTCTCTATTATTATAAACAATCCTACACCTTAATAACAATAACGAGGCACAAGCAGTTGTTACAAAATTAATATTAATAGTTTCTGGCTTATAAACTTCCGTTTAAGCACAAGGGACGTCTTCGCTTGGCAATGTTTACAATCTCTCTGGCTAGCGTCGTCTCCCCCGGTGTTCGTGAGACAAGTAGCCGTCTACACCTCTGGCTAGCGTCGTCTCCCCCGATGTTCGTGAGGCAAGTAGCCGTCTACACCTCTGGCTAGCGTCGTCTCCCCCGGTGTTCGTGAGACAAGTAGCCGTCTACACCTCTGGCTAGCGTCGTCTCCCCCGATGTTCGTGAGACAAGTAGCCGTCTACACCTCTGACTAGCGTCGTCTCCCCCGGTGTTCGTGAGACAAGTAGCCGTCTACACCTCTGGCTAGCGTCGTCTCCCCCGGTGTTCGTGAGACAAGTAGCCGTCTACACCTCTGGCTAGCGTCGTCTCCCCCGGTGTTCGTGAGACAAGTAGCCGTCTACACCTCTGGCTAGCGTCGTCTTCCCCGGTGTTCATGAGACAAGTAGCCGTCTACACCGGATTCACGAAATATTTATATTTTCGACACGCTATTCTTAATTTTTATAGATAATATTTAGCGGTATGCAGTTATTATTCCTTTCTTTAGGATCATGTTGTCTTTCTTGAATAGTGGATATATATCTTAGTGTTCTTATGAGAATGTGGATTTTCTCATGTTTGGATTCAGACGCCTATAGTGTCGAAAACGGCTCGGATTGCAGTTGTTGTTGTTGTTGTTGTTAGAGGAGGAAGCCTCGTCGATCTGTTCTATATATACAGCTTAGGTCGACTGCTAGCAGCCGTGGAGTGAGGACGTTTACCAACCCTCCGTGGCTGTTGGAGTTGTTTACTGTTTTGGTCGCCAGGTGTTGTGGGCGTCTCTGCCCTACCAGTTTTGTTGCCTGCCTGGCTGCGTTGACGTGGCAGTTCTGACATGGGGGCCATCTTCCTCCTGTTCAGCGTGTGAACTCCGTGGGCCTGGAGTTCACTTGTAAGGCTGGTTATCCGACCATCGAGATGGTGATGTGTGACATGCTTCGTGTCCCGGTGGAAGCTGTTTACGGTGTGGAGCTAGTTACGGGCGTGGGGGAGGACGAGTACCGGGACTTCCTCCATCGGTACGGGGGGCGTACGTTGCCGTTGCCAGACGATGCCGGCTCTGTGGCGATTTCGGACCGCAGTGGTGCCCTGACTTATGTCAGTGTCCATGGTGCGCCCCTGGAGTTCCCTGATGACCTCCTCCGGCGTTACTTCGGGGGTTTTGGTACTGTTGTCAGCGTGCGGGTGAACACGCTCTCCTCGGGGCGGTATGCTGGGAGGCGTACAAACATTCGCACGTTGGGGATGCGCCTGCGGTCGGATATACCTTCTTCTGTCCGGCTTATGGGGTACTACGTCCGGGTGTATTATGGCCGGCAGCCTCGTACCTGTTTCCGGTGTGGCCTGTTGGGGCATCAGGCTGCCGGGAGCTCTGAGGCCCCTGCTGCTCCTGTCAACTTGTTCCGCGACGAGGATTTCCCGCCGCTCCCTCTGGCGGCAGTCTCCGGTGATGTTTTTTTTTTTTTTTTTTTTTTTTTCTTTTTAGCAGGGATAATCCTGCGCTGGCCCTAAGCCTCTGGCTGGCCCACTAAGTGATGCCCGTTTCTGGTTTACCTGGGCGGAGGATGAGTATGTATGACCCGTATGGTCGCTTCAGTAAGATTTTGCCATATGTGTTTAACAACTTCCTCTGCTCTGTCGAATCGAAGGTGAAATCTTAACGGGTTTGTAACTGTGCACTGTGTTAGATAATGTTCCAGTGGTCTGTCGGGCATTTCTCCACAGTGTTGACATATCCTCTCACCTTCCGGAACCCGTAAGCCTATTTCCCATGCACATGGGTATCCAAGCCTGATGCGATGTAAGTGCACTTCTGTTGTTCTACTGCCCCCTTTCATCAAACTAAGTGGTTCGTAGTTGGTGGAATTCTTGTACCAACCCGCAGATCCTGATGTTGCAACTGCTGTGTTGTGGTCACTGTACAGCCTTCGCATTGCTCTGTTTCGAATCACTTTCTTCATCTGGGAGAGACTCGGTGGTATGTAAATGTCTACATTCCTCCTCTTAGTAGCAAGTTTCGCAGCTTCGTCTGCAATGTCATTACCTAATAGTCCCACATGACTTGGCACCCAGTTGATAAGCACCCGTCAGCCTTGTCGGTGGAGTGTGTGCATGAATGATAAGACATTGGTGATCAGATGGATGTTATCACATATGTGTTCCTGTTGCAAGGTTTCAATGGCGGTTCTCGAATCTGTATGGACGATAACATGTTGGCGGTGTTCAGCAAGAGCATGTTCCAAAGCCTTTTGAATGGCTAGCATCTCAGTCTGTAAAGTCGAACACCCATTTGAGAGCCTCCAACTATATACAGAGTTTCCTGCTTTAACTGCAGCTCCGGTTTCCTGTCCCTGCTGGTCTACTGACCCATCCGTGAAGTAAGTGAAGCTGTCGGATGCCATGTTTGCTTCTATATGCATCTGTGCAATGTGACGTAGCAGATGAGGATGTGTCTGGTTCTTCTTTCCGTCAAGAGCCATAATCTGAAAGTCTGCTGGCAGAGATTCCCAAGGGGCTTGTATAACAAAGTCTGCATGTATGTCGTCGACACCCCTCTCAGTGACTGTGTTTGCCATATCAAACGTATCGATGGCGTTTAACGCACAATGGGTCCACCTGTTGCTATTGGAGGCTCTTCTGTCCAGAGTTAGTGCTCCAGTGATCAAATCTTTAAGTGAACTGATTCTAGGTCTAGTCAATATCTTGGTCAGCATGCACGCAGCAATCCCCTTTACCCTTATTTCAATCGACGTTAGCTTTGTCTCTAGTCTTAGGTTCAGGATTTTAGTCCATCTGGGAGCACCTGTTATGACTCGCAATGCATCATTTTGAAGAACCTCAACGTTTGCCCACTGACCAGGAGAAAGAGTGAGTAAGGCAGGTGCTGCATAATCAACCAGGGAACGAACGGCGTGTATGTAAAACATTCTCAACACTCTGTGTCCCGCTCCTAGACGGGGCCCTGTGATTGCTCTCATTATATTTATTCGTGACTTTGCTTTCTCCTTTAGATATTGAATTTGCTTATTGAATGTCATCTTAAAATCAATCCACACTCCGAGATATCGATATTGTGGAACCCACTGAAGGTTAATGTCCTGAATGCGTAGGTGCCTGTCTGGAGCCTTGCCACCTAGTCTCATCGCCTTAGACTTCTGTGCAGATATTTTTAGCCCTAAAACACTGCATTCAGATGTGACTTGATCTAAAGCACCTTGAGCTTTATTTAGAAGTGAAGGACCTGTAACGACTAATGCTAGATCATCAGCATAGCTTAGCAATGTAACCCCTTCTGTAAAGGACATGGTAACAAGGTTTTCCATAAGGATGTTAAAAAGACTAGGACTGAGGACTCCTCCTTGTGGAGTCCCATTCTCGTGCAAGTGGTAGTCCGACACTTGTCCTTGCAACTTTACTCTGGCATACCTGTGACTTAGGTAATCTTGAATCCATGCTAGCATTTTCCCCCTCACACCTTTTTTAACTAAGGTGTGTAGTATTGCTGGCGGGCTTGCAAGTTCAAATGCTTTTTCCAGATCAAGGAAGACCACTATAGCTGGACCCGAGTTAACTGTTCCTAGTAATGTTGCTATGCAGTTGGCAGTACCTACACCTCTAGTGAAGCCAAATATGTGTTTATGAAGGTCTCCAGTCTTCCACAGTAGCCTATTTAAGACCATCCGTTCTGCAGTTTTACTAACGCATGATGTTAAGGAAATGGGTCTGTAATTGCCAGGTTCATTCGGCTTAGGAATCGGTATGATGTCTGCTTTCTTCCAAGAGGGCGGTAGTTTGCCTTGCTGCCAAGACGCATTGATGACGTCCAACATCCCTCGGTCTCCAGCAGGACCTGCATGTGCGATCATTGAGTATGTAATGTTATCAGCACCTGGTGCAGTGTCCTTACCACCCTTTTTGGCTCTGCTTAGTTCCTGTTCGGTGAAGGGACAGTCACATTCGTCATTTATAGCTAAGCCCTCATGAATGACTGTCATCCTCTCTTGTTTTAAGTGGTCTTGCTGCCTTCGGACCATTGCAGGAAGCTGATATGAAGCTGTTCTTTCTGCAAATTGGAGAGCAAGTCTCTCAGCCTCCTGCAATGGTTGAATACATGCCTGTGGCCGGGCTGGTCGACCTGATATAGTTTTAATCTGACCCCATATCTTGCCAAGACTACTATGTTCATTTAGAGTTTGATACCACTCAAACCATCTTGCCTCCTTTACTTCTCGAGAAACTCGCCTTGCTTCAGATATCACCGCTCGTAGCAGAGTTCTTCCTTCTGGTGTGGGGTTTCTCTTTAGATGTTTTCTGAAGATGTTGACTCTGTGGTTCTGTTCTTTAACGTCATTACTATAGAACCAATAGTTCTTTCGTTTCGTGTTACCTGTGATAATGATTGGAATAGCTTTGTTCGCAGCAGCTGCAACGGCTTCCTGCAGATTGGTCTCGTGTATGTTCAAATCCCCAGGTGGCGTGTACGTTGCATACCATTTTTCAAGTTCTTCCTGGTATACATTCCAATTGGCCTTTCCTAAATTCCACCGAGGCCGCGCAGGAGGTGTAGGAGGTCGTGCCAGGTTGAGTGTCGTGACAGTAGCATAGTGGTCACTAGTGATCACCGGGTCTACTTCCCACTTCGCCTGTTGCTGGAGTGCTGTGGAGATGAATGTAAGATCAAGGGAACCTCCTAGAATGTGAGTGGGTTCCCCAGTGTTGAGAAGTGTAATTTCAGGTACTTCTCGCAGAGCTGCAGCTAAATGGCGCCCATCTGCATTGGCTGGCCCAGTTGCATCTAACTCTGGATGATGAGCATTAAAATCTCCAGCAAGAATTAAATTTTCCTGCGTGTCCAAGGCAAGCACTGCCTCTGCTTCTAGTTTACGTCTAGGGGGCTTGTAGACGTTGTATATGAGGAGCTCAAAATTAGCCATATTCACTGTTACTGCTAATACCTCTACTCCATCCCCACATGAAACCGAGTCTATTTTCTTGCTGGGTATGGTGTTTCTGACTAGGGTCATTAATCCTCTTAGTCTCCCCTGCTCATACGGGAGAACATAGTGCTGATATCCAGCTAATCTGAAGGAT
Organism: Procambarus clarkii; assembly: GCF_040958095.1. Lineage (NCBI taxonomy): Eukaryota > Metazoa > Arthropoda > Malacostraca > Decapoda > Cambaridae > Procambarus > Procambarus clarkii. Next base: position 82,015 of record NW_027189291.1, on the reverse strand, counting down.
TTCGTGGCTGGGAAAAGAGTTTCTTCCAAAACGATTATATCTGCTTTCGTGCTGATTGCAGCCTCCTGAAGTGTGTGTTTTTTATTTCCAAGACCTTGTATGTTCCACTGCAGAATTCGTAATGGCCAGACGACGGGTTCGGTTGGTGTAGCTTGTTCTACTAGAACTCCTCCTCGGAATCGACCTCTATATTCTCCGCCTCGCAAGTCGTGTCGCTGCAAATCGGACTGCATTGATAGTTCGTGGTCATCCCCGACGTTGTTGGAATCTGTGCATAACTGTGGTCCATCGCTATGGTGTTGGAAGTGCTGCAGGTCGGACTGCATTGATTGTCCGTGGTCAACCCCGGCATTGTTGGAATCTGTGCAGAACTGTGGTCCATCACTTTGTTGTTGGGATTGCTGCAAGTCGGACTGCATTGATTGCTCGCGGCCGTTTCTTGTGTTGGCGGAACCTGCGCATCTCTGCTGTTCAATACGTCTTTGTTGGCGTTGCTGCAGATCAGACTGCATTGGCTGTTGTTGTCTGTCTCCTGTGTTTGAAGATTCTGTTGATCGTGGGTGGTCACTGCGTCTTGCAGTTGCGTTTGTGAATGTCGATGTTCCGGTGTCTTGACTAGCCGACTGTTGTCGGTAGTCAGTACGTCCAAGTTGCGTTGTTTGTCCTCTTGTGCTCCATCCTGTCGGAGACTGTCTATTTCTCGTGTAACTGTGGTCTGCTGCACGATCTTGTCCATTATCACACAAGTGATGTCTTGAGTCTGTTGTTGTGAGGCGTTCTGCGTCATCTGTAGGCAATTGATAATGGTCTCTGCCATGATCTTCACGATGGTTTGCAGCTGGACCTCGGTAAAACTGTATAGCTGGTGAGTAGATTCCGAAAGTAAGTGTTTTCTGCTCATTTGCACTTGCTGGACTTCTGCAACACTTTCGTGTAATGTCTGATTCGGAATTGACAGATTCGGGAAATTTTGCTCTGTGAGAGCGGGTGGCTGTTGTGGCTGTGCACGAGTGTTCCAGACGGTGGTGTTGGTGGATGTACCGCTGGTCAGTGTGTTGACCCTGGCCTGAGCTGTCTGCACTTTTTGTTTCCGTGCAGAGCAGGTTGTGCTCCAGGCATGATGTTTGCCTCCACAATTTGGACATTTGGCTGTTGTGGTCTGGTTTGCCTTGTGCTTGGCAATACAGTCTTTGGTGGGATGTCTCAGGCTGCACACTCCGCACCTCTCCTGTCCTGTGCAGCGTGACTGATGGTGGCCGTATTTCTGACACCTGAAGCAGCGTAGGGGTTCCGGGACGTATGGCCTCTGTCGGTATGTCCCCCAATTTCCAAGACCGAAAGTTTCCGGCACATGTCCCATGACGGTCACCAGAACCTGACGCGTCGCTGCCTTGTCTACTTTTGTGTGGCAACGTTCCGCACTCAGGACTTGCTTGTGTTCTAGCACTGGATCCAGGGGAAAGTCGATTGGGTATCCCAAAAGCACGACTCGTGTGCGTCGTTCTGAAGGGTCCAGCTTTACCAAGCACACAGGTTTCCCTTGCAGGACTCTTACCTTCTCTAAGTAATGTGCAGTCTGTTGGTCTTGAGGTGTCAGTATTATTTCTCCCTTCAGGTTGACTGTAATGGAAAGTTTGAGCTCTGGTTGTTCTTTTTCCATCGCCGTTACTACTCCATATGCTGTAGGAAAGTGGTCGGTCTGCATGATCTTGAATTTCGGAAGAAGTGCAGAGGCTGGCGATGTCTGGTGTGAGACTGGTGGTGTCCTCCCCTGTCCCATACTGCTGTCCTGCGGCTGGGCTGTGGAGAGAGGAACAATGGCCGACATTGGCTGGCGTGAAACCGGTGGTGTCCTCTCCTGACTCATACTGCCGTCCCGCGGCAGCGTTGCGGACAGAGAAGCATTGACTGACACTGGCTGGTGTGTGACTGACGCTGTCCTCTCTAGGTCCATTACGTCCGCTGACTTGCTGGTAGAAGCAAGTGGTAAAGCCTCGATAGCAGTTTTCTTTGGGGCCTGCTGCACATCGGTCCCCCGTCCTTCCTCGTCCGAAAGCTGCTTCCATTCCCTCTTGCGCTGAGCCTTCCCCATGGCTCTCTACACGTAGTGAGAACCGACTCAAACCACCGGAGCAGCAGGCGACACGTCCTCACTGCACGGTAGCTCAGGAGCCCACTATCCCCGGTGATGTTGATGAGGTGGTGCGCGTCCCGTCTGCTGCTGCAGCTTCCCCGGCTGCGCCTGCCGTTCCTCCGGTTGTTGCCGTCCCTCCTCCAGTTGTTGCCGTCCCTCCTCCGGTTGTTGCCGTCCCTCCTCCGGTTGTTGCCGTCCCTCCTCCGGTTGTTGCCGTCCCTCCTCCGGTTGTTGCCGTCCCTCCTCCGGTTGTTGCCGTCCCTCCTCCGGTTGTTGCCGTCCCTCCTCCGGTTGTTGCCGTCCCTCCTCCGGTTGTTGCCGTCCCTCCTCCGGTTGTTGCCGTCCCTCCTCCGGTTGTTGCCGTCCCTCCTCCGGTTGTTGCCGTCCCTCCTCCGGTTGTTGCCGTCCCTCCTCCGGTTGTTGCCGTCCCTCCTCCGGTTCTTGAGGTACCGTCGGTTGGTCTGCCTGATCCTGTCGCTGTCCCAGCTGCTCCCGTGGCCCTCCCTGGAGCTCCCTGTGTGACGTCACTGTCTTCTCCCTCGTCTTCTGATGCTGCGCCTGGCCCTGTGTCCGTGACTCGGGTCCCGGATGTGCTGGGTGCTGGGGTGACTGCGGAGCCTCCTGCTGTGTGTGGTCCGGTTCCCCCTGTGGTAGAGGCTGCTGCCGTCCTGGCGTCGGTTCTTTCGGCTCGTGGTACCCGTGTTTCTGGGTCACTTACCGGCTCGGACGATATCCGGCCGGTGCCCAAACGTTCCCGGCGTTCGTCTTCTTCCTGGGCCGACGTTGGTGACTTCAGTGACTGTGGGGCTTCAGATGTTGACAGTGTGGATACAGATGCATCGATGTCTCCGCGGTTCGTGGTGGCGGAGGTCCATGTGCCTGCCGGTGCTGGTGCCTGTGTCTCGGACGTGCCTTCGGTTCTTTCTCCGCCGGGGGACTCTCCACAGTGGGGGGTGGTGGCTCCCGCTGCCAGGGATGGTGTGGACTCTGGTGCTGGGCGTGGCCTGGTGGTGACGTTACGGAAGGATGCGCGCCGTCCGGGTTCCCTGCTGTCGTCTGGTGGTGTGCCCGGGGCCACGGGTACCCCTGTGGTGCGGGTGCGCGTTGGGGCCCTGGGGGACGTGTTGCCGGAGTCTGTGATGCCACCGGGTCACTGGTCGAAGATTGCCGAGTTACTGCTGTCTGACGGACCGGAGTGTTTTCGTGGGGGGCAAGTTCCCTTCCTGTGGGGGCGAGTGGCGACTTCTCGCCTCATGAGTACTACCATCTGGGTCCCCAGTTTGCAGGTGTTTGTTGCCCCGGTTCCAGATGTTATGGCGTCACCGGTGGATGGACGAGACCCTTGGCAATGGGTGCTCTGGGAGGCGTTCAATGTAAGATTCCCGCGGGCCAAGTTCCCGGGCAAGTTTGTGCTCTGATTTCTTGTGTGTTTGCTCTATGACGTGCTGTGTGCCCTTCTGGCTGTTTGTTTGCCCTGTTCTATTATGTGCTTCTGCCTCTCCCTTTGTGCGTAGCTTTGCCGTGTGGCATATTAGTTTCTAGTGCTTGGCGTCACTCGTTTCGCGTTTTGGCTTGGCGTTTCGCCTCTTCTGGCTTTTCTGCGATTCACCCTTCACGGGTACGCCGGGGCGCATCCGATCCCACGATCGTCGTCGCCCCTAACTCAACAACAACAACATATATACAGCTTAAACCACGTGGTCTCTCTTCCTTCCAGTCATCTGTAGATATAAACCTACAATTCCTGTATAACAGGCTATGTGTTTTGTTTACATATATGTGTGTGTGTGCGTAACTACCTAAATGTACTTACATGACGAGAGCTTCGCTCGTGGTGTCCCGTCTGGATTTATATTACAATAAATGTATAACTTGAGAATAATTTCTGTTTAGGACAAAGGTTCATTTCCCTGTTTGTCAGTAGGCTATCACTGAAACCGTAATATGCTTTCGGACCATCGCAAATACTTATATAACTACCGAGGTGGTCTGAGAGGGCGGTTCGTGTATGCTTCCCAGTGTGTACGTGTGGGCGTACATATGTGCGGACGTACGTACGTGCGGGTGTACGTATGTGCGGCCGTACATATGTGCTGGAATGCGTCTATTACGCCCGAGTGTTTATTGATGAACACTCATGGGTTTGGCGGTGCTATGAGTCCATGGGCGGCATGAGTATGTGGGCGGCATGAGTATGTGGGCGGCATGAGTATGTGGGCGGCATGAGTGTGTTGGCCAAATATGAGTGTGTGTGTATGTGTACCTCACGAGTGTCATGAGGCATAGGAGCGTGGGTGACACAGGCTCGCAGACTGCACATGTGCCTGTGCAGCATACTCATATGGGAAGCATAGACGTGAGGGCAGCATACATGAGGGCTTCATACACACGTCACACACACACCTGCTAGCGGCATACAAGTGTGTGTGAGGCACTCAGATGTAGGGGGGGGGAGGTGAGTGCCACTGGCCTCAGATGGCAGATGAGGAGTTATGAGGAAAGGGCAGATGTGTGGGGGGCGGGGGTCCTGGAGTGAAGAGGCAGGTGGATGAGGATGAAAGTGTAGGTGGATGAGGGGGAAGGGGAGGGGGTGAGGGGAAACTACTGTGGACCCTCTCACCTGCTGACATTTCACACCAACCTCCACCCACTCACTCACCCTTCTCACAGTCCATTCACTCTCACTCACCCTCTCTTACAGTCCAATCACTCTCACTCACCCTCTCTCACAGTCACTCACTCTCACCCTCACAGTTCACTCACTCTCACCCTCACAGTTCACTCACCCCCCAAAACCACATATTTCTAAACACCCAGTCTCATATGTACCAATATCACATGCCACACCCGTCATCTCACACATCATCGTCATTTCCCCCCCCCCCCTAGTATCTGTGGTCCTCCACACCTACATGGTCTCCCACACCTGCACCAACACCCACACCTGTGTCTCCTCCCACACCTGGGTGACCCACACTAACCTGAGACAAAGCCTTTAACAGCCGAGTGGTGAGACAGTCGGTTGACACAGGGGACACAGGGGACACAGGTGGAAACTGAGTGCCCAAATGAGCCACAGAGATATTTGAAAGAACTTGTTTAGTGTCAGAGTGGTTGACAAATGGAATGCATTAGGAGGTGATGTGGTGGAGGCTGACTCCATACACAGTTTCAAGTGTAGATATGACAGAGCCCAATAGGCTCAGGAATCTGTACACCTGTTGATTGACGGTTGAGAGGCGGGACCAAAGAGCCAGAGCTCAACCCCCGCAAACACAACTAGGTGAGTACAACTAGGTGAGTACACACACACACACACACACACACACACACACACACACACACACACACACACACACACACACACACACACACACACATGTCAGTTAGCCTAAATTCTCCAATATTCATCCATAACACTGCCTCACGGGACTGCAACCTTATCAAACAAAGCTGTCTGGTATTTCTAACTGTCAACACAAATTAACAACTTAACATATCAATCATTGCAACTGTTGATAAATAGACACTAACTAACCTTGCTATGAGATATAAATACAAGTGCCAAATTTGATTCAGAAGGCAACTCCAGCGTGGCCTAGTCGGATAGAACAAGTTCCTAATCCGGATAGATCTGCGTTCGAGCCTGTCGGAACGGTTGCAAGTACAGGGCACAGATTTCTCTGTGTGTCCCCTCCTGTAGGAGCATCAGTTTCGATAGATTCTCTGGATAGCCGAAGATTGATTGACCGACTCCTTGGAATGTGGGGAAGGGTTGAAGTCCGGGGGGCCACGGACGGATACCTGGATCCACTGACCTCGGGCAGGTCTTTCAATCCACCTGGATTTCAGGTGGGGAGAAGGGAGGCAATTTGGGTCGACACAAATAGCTTCCTGGACCCAAAACCCCATGGATACACGGACACGGACACTCACACGGACACGCACACGGACACTCATGGACTCTGACACGAACCGAAGGTTGGTGTCAGATAATAAGAAGGGAGTTGATAATATAATAAGGTTGTATAATAATAATATAATATATAATAATAATAATAATAATATAATATAATATATAATAATAATAATAATAATATAATAACATAATTAGGTTGGTTAGTTGGTTGGTTAGGTTGGTTGGTTGGTTAGGTTGGTTGGTTAGGTCGGTTGGTTGGTTAGGTCGGTTGGTTAGGTTGGTCGGTTGGTTAGGTTAGGTCGGTTGGTTAGGTCGGTTGGTTGGTTAGGTCGGTTGGTTGGTTAGGTCGGTTGGTTGGTTAGGTCGGTTGGTTGGTTAGGTCGGTTGGTTGGTTAGGTCGGTTGGTTGGTTAGGTCGGTTGGTTGGTTAGGTCGGTTGGTTAGGTTAGGTTGGTTGGTTAGGTTGGTTGGTTAGGTTGGTTGGTTAGGTCGGTTGGTTAGGTTGGTTGGTTAGGTTGGTTGGTTAGGTTGGTTGGTTAGGTTGGTTGGTTAGGTTGGTTGGTTGGTTAGGTTGGTTGGTTAGGTTGGTTGGTTAGGTTGGTTGGTTGGTTAGGTTAGGTTGGTTGGTTGGTTAGGTTAGGTTGGTTGGTTAGGTTAGGTTGGTTGGTTGGTAGGTTGGTTGGTAGGTTGGTTAGGTTAGGTTGCTTAGGTTGGTTGCTTAGGTTGGTTACGTTGGTACTAACCAACTTAAGTTGGTTACGTTATTACATTGGTTAGGTTGGTTGGTCACGTTGGTTAGGATGGTTGGTTACGTTGGTTAGGTTGGTTGGTTAGGTTAGATAGCTTAGGTTGGTTGGTTAGGTTCGTTTGTTAGGTTGGTTAGGTTAGGTTGGTTAGGTTAGGTTGCTTAGGTTGGTTGGTTAGGTTGGTTACGTTGGTTAGGTTGGTTGGTTAGGTTAGTTAGGTTGGTTGGTTAGGTTAGATAGCTTAGGTTGGTTAGGTTGGTTGGTTAGGTTCCTTGGTTAGGTTGGTTGGTTAGGTTAATTGGTTAGGTTGCTTGGTTAGATTAGTTGTTGGTTGGTTAGGTTAGGCTGGTTGGTTAGGTTGGTTGGTTAGGTTGGTTAGTTAGGTTAGGTTGGTTGGTTAGGTTGGTTAGGTTGGTTGGTTAGGTTAGGTTGGTTAGGTTAGGTTAGGTTGGTTGGTTAGGTTAGGTTGGTTAGGTTAGGTTAGGTTGGTTGGTTAGGTTGGTTAGGTTAGGTTAGGTTGGTTGGTTAGGTTAGGTTGGTTGGTTAGGTTGGTTGGTTAGGTTGGTTGGTTAGGTTAGGTTGGTTGGTTAGGCTAGGTTGGTTGGTTAGGTTGGTTGGTTAGGTTAGGTTGGTTGGTTAGGTTGCTCAGGTTGGTTGGTTGGTTAGGTTGGTTGGTTAGGTTGCTCAGGTTAGGTTGCTCAGGTTAGGTTGCTCAGGTTAGGTTGCTCAGGTTAGGTCACTAAATTGGTTAGGTTAGGTTACATTGCTTAGGTTGGTTGGTTACGTTGGTTAGGTTAGGTTGCTCAGGTTAGGTTGCTCAGGTTAGGTTGCTCAGGTTAGGTTGCTCAGGTTAGGTTGCTCAGGTTAGGTTACATTGCTTAGGTTGGTTGGTTACGTTGGTTAGGTTAGGTTGCTCAGGTTAGGTTGCTCAGGTTAGGTTGCTCAGGTTAGGTTACATTGCTTAGGTTGGTTGGTTACGTTGGTTAGGTTAGGTTGCTCAGGTTAGGTTGGTTGGTTAGGTTGGTTGGTTAGGTTGCTTGGTTAGGTTGCTTGGTTAGGTTGCTTGGTTAGGTTAGATAGCTTAGGTTGCTTGGTTAGGTTAGTTAGGTTGGTTGGATAGCTAAGGTTAGTTGGTTACGTTGGTTAGGTTGGTTGGTTAGGTTGCTTGGTTAGGTTGGTTGATTAGGTTCTTCGGTTAGGTTGGTTGGTTAGGTTCTTCGGTTAGGTTAATTGGTTAGGTTGCTTGGTTAGGTTAGATAGCTTAGGTTGGTTGGTTAGGTTAGATAGCTTAGGTTGGTTGGTTAGGTTAGATAGCTTAGGTTGGTTGGTTAGGTTAGGTTGCTTAGGTTGGTTGCTTAGGTTGGTTGGTTAGGTTGGATACGTTGGTTAGGTTGGTTGGTTAGGTTAGATAGCTTACATTGGTTAGGTTGGTTGGTTAGGTTGCTTGGTTAGGTTGGTTGGATAGGTTGGTTAGATAGCTTAGGTTGGTTGGTTAGGTTAGATAGCTTAGGTTGGTTGGTTGGTTACGTTGGTTGGTTAGGTTGGTTGATTAGGTTGCTTGGTTAGGTTAGATAGCTTAAGTTGGTTGGTTAGGTTAGTTGGTTAGGTTAGTTGGTTAGGTTAGATTGCTTAGGTTGGTTAGGTTGGTTGGTTGGTTAGGTTGGTTGGTTAGGTTAGTTGGTTAGGTTAGATTGCTTAGGTTGGTTAGGTTGGTTGGTTGGTTAGGTTGGTTGGTTAGGTTAGATTGCTTAGGTTGGTTGGTTAGGTTAGGTTGGGTTGGTTGGTTGGTTAGGTTAGGTTAGGTTGGTTGGTTAGGTTAGATAGCTTAGGTTGGTTGGTTAGGTTCGTTTGTTAGGTTGGTTAGGTTAGGTTGGTTAGGTTAGGTTGCTTAGGTTGGTTGGTTAGGTTGGTTACGTTGGTTAGGTTGGTTGGTTAGGTTAGTTAGGTTGGTTGGTTAGGTTAGATAGCTTAGGTTGGTTAGGTTGGTTGGTTAGGTTCCTTGGTTAGGTTGGTTGGTTAGGTTAATTGGTTAGGTTGCTTGGTTAGATTAGATAGCTTAGGTTGGTTGGTTAGGTTAGTTACATTGGTTGGTTAGGTTAGATAGTTTACATTGGTTACGTTGGTTGGTTAGTTAGGTTGGTTGGTTGGTTAGGTTGGTTTGGTTAGGTTGGTTAGGTTGGTTGGTTAGGTTAGGTTGCTTAGGTTGGTTGCTTAGGTTGGTTACGTTGGTACTAACCAACTTAAGTTGGTTACGTTATTACATTGGTTAGGTTGGTTGGTCACGTTGGTTAGGATGGTTGGTTACGTTGGTTAGGTTGGTTGGTTACGTTGGTTGGTTGGTTACGTTGGTTAGGTTGGTTGGTTGGTTAGGTTAGGTTAGGTTAGTTTGGTTGGTTAGGTTAGGTTAGGTTGGTTAGGTTAGGTTGGTTGGTTAGGTTGCTTGGTTAGGTTGGTTGATTAGGTTGCTTGGTTAGGTTAGATAGCTTTGGTTGGTTGGTTAAATTAGATAGCTTAGGTTGGTTGGTTAGGTTAGATAGCTTAGGTTGTTTGGTTAGGTTGGTTGGTTAGTTAGGTTGGTTTGTTAGGTTGGTTAGGTTGGTTGGTTAGTTAGGTTGGTTTGTTAGGTTGGTTAGTTTGGTTGGTTAGGTTAGGTTGGTTGGTTAGGTTGGTTGGTTAGGTTGGTTGGTTAGGTTAGGTTGGTTAGGTTAGGTTGCTTAGGTTGGTTGCTTAGGTTGGTTGCTTAGGTTGGTTGCTTAGGTTGGTTGGTTAGGTAGCTTGGTTAGGTTGCTTGGTTAGGTTAGATAGCTTAGGTTGGTTGGTTAGGTTAGATAGCTTAGGTTGGTTGGTTAGGCTAGATAGCTTAGGTTGGTTGGTTAGGTTAGATAGCTAAGGTTGGTTGGATAGGTTGGTTGGTTAGGTTAGATAGCTTAGGTTGGTTGGTTGGTTAGTTAGGTTGGTTTGTTAGGTTGGTTAGGTTACGTTAGGTTAGGTTAGGTTAGGTTAGGTTGGTTGGTTGGTTAGGTTAGGTTGCTTAGGTTGCTTGCTTAGGTTGGTTGCTTAGGTTGGTTACATTGGTTAGGTTGGTTGGTTACGTTGGTTAGGTTGGTTGGTTACATTGGTTAGGTTGGTTGGTTACATTGGTTAGGTTGGTTGGTTAGGTTGGTTGGTTACGTTGGTTGATTAGGTTGGTTGGTTAGGTTCCTTGGTTAGGTTAGATAGGCTACCAACAATTACAGCCCTTTTTCTATTTCTATTTCTACAAACCTAGCCTAAACTAACCTAACTTAACCTGCAAACCTAGCCTATTTCCTAGTCAAAACAAACATATCCTAATCTAAGCTAACCTAACGTAACTAACTCCTGGATACCTATTTACTGTTAGGTGAATAGATGTATTCGGTGATAGGAAACGCTACCTACAATTACAGCCCTTCTTCTTTTTCTATTTCTACAAACCTAGCCTATTTCCTAGCCTAAACTAACCTAACCTAAGGTAATCTAACTAACTCCTGGATACCTATTTACTGCTACGTGAACAGAGAAGACACGCTACCAACAATTACTGCCCTATTTCTATTTCAACAAAAATAGCCTATTTCTTAGCCTAAACTAATCTAACCTAATTATACCTAACCTAACCTAATCTAACCTTACCTATATATATACTTCACTACTCACTATCATCATCACTACCACACTACTCACTAACATCATCACTACCTCACTACTCACCATCATCATCACTACCTCTCTACTCACCATCACCATTACCTCATTACTCACCATCATCATCACTACCTCACCATCATCATCACTACCTCTCTACTCACCATCATCATCACTACCTCTCTACTCACTAACATCATCACTACCTCTCTACTCACCATCATCATCACTACCTCACCATCATCATCACTACCACACTACTCGCCATCATCATCATTACCTCTCTACTCACTAACATCATCACTACCACACTACTCGCCATCATCATCATTACCTCACTACTCACCATCATCATCACTACCTCACTACTCACCATCACTACCACACTACTCACCATCATCATCACTACCTCACTACTCACCATCACTACCACACTACTCACCATCATCACTACCATCATCATGGTAGTGATGATGATAGTGAAGTGTGGTAGTGATGATGATGGTGAATAGTGTGGTAGTGATGATGATAGTGAGTAGTGAGGTAGTGATGATGATGGTGAGAAGTGATGATAGTGAGTAGTGTGGTAGTGATGATGGTGAGTAGTGAGGTAGTGATGATGATAGTGAGTAGTGAGGTAGTGATGATGATGGTGAGTAGTGAGGTAGTGATGATGATGGTGAGTAGTGTGGTAGTGATGATGATGGTGAGTAGTGTGGTAGTGATGATGATAGTGATGTAGTGATGATGATGGTGAGTAGTGAGGTAAAGATGATGATGGTGAGTAGTATGGTAGTGATGATGATAGTGAATAGTGTGGTAGTGATGATGATAGTGAGTAGTGTAGTAGTGATGATGGTGAATAGTGTGGTAGTGATGATGATGGTGAGAAGTGATAGAAGTGATGATAGTGAGTAGTGATGATGATAGTGAATAGTGTGGTAGTGATGATGATGGGGAGTAGTGTGGTAGTTATTATGATAGTGAGGTAGTGATGGTGATAGTGAGGTAGTGATGATGATAGTGAATAGTGTGGTAGTGATGATGATGGTGAGTAGTGTGGTAGTGATAATGATAGTGAATAGTGTGGTAGTGATGATGATGGTGAGTAGTGATGATGATAGTGATTAGTGAGGTAGTGATGATGGTGAGTATTGAGGTAGTGATGATGATAGTGAGTAGTGAGGTAGTGATGGTGATGGTGAGTAGTGTGGTAGTGATGATGATGGTGAGTAGTGTGGTAGTGATGATGATGGTGAGTAGTGATAGAAGTGATGACAGTGAGTAGTGTGGTAGTGATGATGATGATGAGTAGTGAGGTAGTGATGATGATAGTGAGTAGTGAGGTAGTTATGATGATGGTGAGTAGTGTGGTAGTGATGATGATGGTGAGTAGTGAGGTAGTGATGATGATAGTGAATAGTGTGGTAGTGATGATGATGGTGAGTAGTGTGGTAGTGATGATGATAGTGAGGTAGTGATGCTGATGGTGAGAAGTGATGATAGAGAGTAGTGGTAGTGATGATGGTGAGTAGTGAGGTAGTGATGATAGTGAATAGTGTGGTAGTGATGATGGTGAGTAGTGTGGTAGTGATGATGATAGTGAGTAGTGTGGTTAGTGATGTTGATCGTGAGTATTGTGGTAGTGATGATGATAGTGAGTAGTGAGGTAGTGATGATGATGGTGAGTAGTGAGGTAGTGATGATGATGGTGAGTAGTGTGATAGTGATGATGATGGTGAGTAGTGATGGTGTTGCTAAGTAGTGTGGTTAGTGATGTTGATCGTGAGTATTGTGGTAGTGATGATGATGGTGAGTATTGTGGTAGTGATGATGGTGAGTAGTGAGGTAGTGATGATGATGGTGAGGTAGTGATGATGATGGTGAGGTAGTGATGATGGTTAAGAGTAGTGTGGTAGTGATGATGGTGAGTAGTGTGGTAGTGATGATGATGGTGAGGTAGTGATGATGGTTAAGAGTAGTGTGGTAGTGATGATGGTGAGTAGTGTGGTAGTGATGATGTTTATGAGTAGTGTGGTAGTGATGATGGTGAGTAGTGATGATGGTGAGTAGTGATGATGATAGTGAGTAGTCAGGAAGTGATGATGTTAGTGAGTAGTGAGGTAGTGATGATGGTGAGTAGTGTGGTAGTGATGGTGAGTAGTGAGGTAGTGATGATGGTGAGTAGTGTGGTAGTGATGGTGAGTAGTGAGGTAATGATGATGATGGTGAGTAGAGAGGTAGTGATGATGATAGTGAGGTAGTGATGGTGATGGTGAGTAGTGAGGTAATGATGATGGTGAGTAGAGAGGTAGTGATGATGATGGTGAGTAGAGAGGTAGTGATGATGATGGTGAGTAGTGAGGAAGTGATGATGTTAGTGAGTAGTGAGGTAGTGATGATGGTGAGTAGTGTGGTAGTGATGGTGAGTAGTGAGGTAATGATGATGATGGTGAGTAGTGTGGTAGTGATGATGGTGAGTAGTGTGGTAGTGATGGTGAGTAGTGAGGTAGTGATGATGATGGTGAGTAGGGAGGTAGTGATGATGTTAGTGAGTATTGTGGTAGTGATGATGATGGTGAGTAGTGAGGTAGTGATGATGTTAGTGAGTAGTGTGGTAGTGATGATGATAGTGAGTAGTGAAGTATATATATAGGTAAGGTTAGATTAGGTTAGGTTAGGTTTAATTAGGTTAGATTAGTTTAGGCTAAGAAATAGGCTATTTTTGTTGAAATAGAAATAGGGCAGTAATTGTTGGTAGCGTGTCTTCTCTGTTCACGTAGCAGTAAATAGGTATCCAGGAGTTAGTTAGATTACCTTAGGTTAGGTTAGTTTAGGCTAGGAAATAGGCTTGGTTTGTAGAAATAGAAAAAGAAGAAGGGCTGTAATTGTAGGTAGCGTTTCCTATCACCGAATACATCTATTCACCTAACAGTAAATAGGTATCCAGGAGTTAGTTACGTTAGGTTAGGTTAGGTTAGCTTAGATTAGGATATGTTTGTTTTGACTAGGAAATAGGCTAGGTTGGCAGGTTAAGTTAGGCTAGGTTTGTAGAAATACCTGCCAGACCCCCCACACCAGCCAGACCCCCCACACCAGCCAGACCTCCCACACCAGCCAGACCTCCCACACCAGCCAGACCTCCCACACCAGCCAGACCCCCCACACCAGCCAGACCAGCAAGTACAGCCACAACAGCAACTGTACCAACAAGTACAGCCACAACAGCAACTGTACCAACAAGTACAGCCACAACAGCAACTGTACCAACAAGTACAGCCACAACAGCAACTGTACCAACAAGTACAGCCACAACAGCAACTGTACCAACAAGTACAGCCACAACAACAACTGTACCAGCAAACACAGCCACAACAGCAACTGTACCAGCAAACACAGCTACAACAGCAACTGTACCAGCAAACACAGTCACAACAGCAACTGTACCAGCAAACACTGCCACAACAGCAACTGTACCAGCAAACACAGCCACAACAGCAACTGTACCAGCAAACACAGCCACAACAGCAACTGTACCAGCAAACACAGTCACAACAGCAACTGTACCAACAAACACAGTCACAACAGCAACTGTACCAGCAAACACAGGCACAACAGCATCTGTACCAGCAAACACAGTCACAACAGCAACTGTACCAGCAAACACAGTCACAACAGCAACTGTACCAGCAAACACAGCCACAACAGCAACTGTACCAGCAAACACAGTCACAACAGCAACTGTACCAGCAAACACAGTCACAACAGCAACTGTACCAGCAAACACAGTCACAACAGCAACTGTACCAGCAAACACAGCCACAACAGCAACTGTACCAGCAAACACAGTCACAACAGCAACTGTACCAGCAAACACAGTCACAACAGCATCTGTACCAGCAAACACAGCCACAACAGCAACTGTACCAGCAAACACAGCCACAACAGCATCTATACCAGCAAACACAGCCACAACAGCAACTGTACCAGCAAACACAGTCACAACAGCATCTGTACCAGCAAACACAGCCACAACAGCAACTGTACCAGCAAACACAGTCACAACAGCAACTGTACCAGCAAACACAGCCACAACAGCAACTGTACCAGCAAACACAGCCACAACAGCAACTGTACCAGCAAACACAGTCACAACAGCATCTGTACCAGCAAACACAGCCACAACAGCATCTGTACCAGCAAACACAGCCACAACAGCATCTGTACCAGCAAACACAGTCACAACAGCAACTGTACCAGCAAACACAGCCACAACAGCATCTGTACCAGCAAACACAGTCACAACAGCAACTGTACCAGCAAACACAGTCACAACAGCATCTGTACCAGCAAACACAGCCACAACAGCAACTGTACCAGCAAACACAGACACAACAGCAACTGTACCAGCAAACACAGCCACAACAGCATCTGTACCAGCAAACACAGCCACAACAGCAACTGTACCAGCAAACACAGCCACAACAATAACAACAGCTGTACCAACAAACACAGCCACAAGAGCATCTGTACCAGCAAACACAGCCACAACAGCATCTGTACCAACAAACACAGCCACAACAGCTGTACCAACAAACACAGCCACAACAATAACAACAGCTGTACCAACAAACACAGCCACAACAGCATCTGTACCAGCAAACACAGCCACAACAATAACAACAGCTGTACCAACAAACACAGCCACAAGAGCATCTGTACCAGCAAACACAGCCACAACAATAACAACAGCTGTACCAACAAACACAGCCACAAGAGCATCTGTACCAGCAAACACAGCCACAACAATAACAACAGCTGTACCAACAAACACAGCCACCACCACAACATCACCTGTAACAACAACACTTGTAACAACAAATGCCTACCTTAGTTAGTTAGTAGTATGACTAGCCTAGTTAGTAATATGCCGACCATCTTGGCTTTAGACACTTGAGTTATCCTGGGTGTGGCATGCCTGCCTCGACCATTCTCACTCTGTTTACTCTTGTTCTTAAGAGGTCTTAGTCATCATTACGTCTCTGCTGAGTTGTTTACTAAGCTATTTCTGTTGATACATATACATACACACACACACACACACACACACACACATACACATATATATATATATATATATATATATATATATATATATATATATATATATATATATATATATATATATATATATATATATATATATATTAAATATGACCGAAAAAGTAAGATTAATAATTCTAACCTGTTGCATAAGCAACAGGTCTCCATTAAGGAACATATAATCTCTTCCCACAACCAAACCATCGCCAGAGAAATCCTAGTAAACAACACAGAAATCATCGAGGCACTACACATCAAGAAGTCAACACCAGCAATCAACAGCCAATTATTGCACAACTATATTCTACCCACCTCAAGACTCCGCTCCAATATAGAAGCATCAAGAAATATGGACCAATAGGCTTTCTACAAACACTTCTATTCAATACCCATTGTTTCGTGTTCTGTCTTGTGTTGATGAAATTAATACCCTATTAATGCCACCTCTTGTTCTGTCTTGTGTTGATGAAATTAATACCCTATTAATGCCACCTCTTGTTCTGTCTTGTGTTAATGCCACATCACCCCTTCCACCTCACTTAAATGTAGATATAAAATCGGAGATGCGTAAGTTCTATTCAGTTGTGTATTTGTGAACTAAAGTCTTTGAAAATGTAATAAGTTTTACGAAACGCGCTCGTGTCGCGTCAGACTAGAAATAAAAATGAATTTTGGAGAATTGATTTTTGATTTACCTCCAACAGTGAAAAGAAATGTACGAAAGATTGAGAAAATTGTCAACCCAAACGACCAAAATTAATGTGGTATTTACCCTCGATATAAAAAAAATAAAAAAATACAAAAATTACAAAATAACATTACAATAATTGGTCGAGTCTTAACTGTTGTAGTTGATGAAGCCAGGACCGGCGTGTCGAGTACCAGGCTTCTTTCTAGAGGAGTTATAATGGGTTACTTGCAGCGGCTGATGTGCACACCATTCACCAGCCTGGAATGTAACCTCGCATTAGCACTCTTTGATAATAATACAAATGTGTGCCGTAATTAGGTACTGCCACTTTTATTATAAGCTTCGGCCTAGCTTATTTATCACTAAGTATATATATATATATATATATATATATATATATATATATATATATATATATATATATGTCGTACCTAGTAGCCAGAACTCACTTTTCAGCCTACTATTCAAGGCCCGATTTGCCTAATAAGCCAAGTTTTCCTGAATTAATATATTTACTATAATTTTTTTCTTATGAAATGATAAAGCAACCCTTTTCTCTATGTATGAGGTCAATTTTTTTTTATTGGAGTTAAAATTAACGTAGATATATGACCGAACCTAACCAACCCTACCTAACCTAACCTAACCTATATTTATAGGTAAGGTTAGGTTAGGTAGCCAAAAAAAGCTAGGTTAGGTTAGGTTAGGTAGGTTAGGTAGACGAAAAAACATTAATTCATGAAAACTTGGCTTATTAGGCAAATCGGGCCTTGAATAGTAGGCAGAGAAGTGCGTTCTGGCTATTAGGTACGACATATATATATATATATATATATATATATATATATATATAGATATACACAAATTTAAATAGCTTAAATTTTATATTTTGATTACTTTGGGCTCGACAGCCCTCGTCTTAACTACTTTCATTGTTTTTTAGGGGGTTAGTGTTTTTGGTAAGAATTAAATAGGATTCCAAAAAGCTAAACTGTGACTATTTAAGATTTATGTGGTGTAAACATTAGGATTTATGTGGTGTACACATTAGGATTTATGTGGTGTACACATTAGGATTTATGTGGTGTACACATTAGGATTTATGTGGAGTAAACATTAGGATTTATGTGGTGTAAACATTAGGATTTATGTGGTGTACACATTAGGATTTATGTGGTGTACACATTAGGATTTATGTGGTGTACACATTAGGATTTATGTGGAGTAAACATTAGGATTTATGTGGTGTAAACATTAGGATTTATGTGGTGTACACATTAGGATTTATGTGGTGTACACATTAGGATTTATGTGGTGCAAACATTAGGATTTATGTGGTGTAAACATTAGGATTTATGTGGTGTAAACATTAGGATTTATGTGGTGTAAACATTAGGATTTATGTAGTATAAACATTAGGATTTATGTGGTGTAAACATTAGGATTTATGTGGTGTAAACATTAGGATTTATGTGGTGTAAACATTAGGATTTATGTGGTGTAAACATTAGGATTTATGTGGTGTAAACATTAGGATTTATGTGGTGTAAACATTAGCATTTATGTGGTGTAAACATTAGGATTTATGTGGTGTAAACATTAGCATTTATGTGGTGTAAACATTAGGATTTATGTGGTGTAAACATTAGGATTTATGTGGTGTAAACATTAGCATTTATGTGGTGTAAACATTAGGATTTATGTGGTGTAAACATTAGGATTTATGTGGTGTAAACATTAGGATTTATGTGGTGTAAACATTATTATTTATGTGGTGTAAACATTAGGATTTATGTGGTGTAAACATTAGGATTTATGTGGTGTAAACAGAGACGGGACTGGTGGCGACAGTGAAGGCGTCAGTATAGGCTTGATGCATTGCGTTTATGCTTTTTGTTGTCACTGCTTCTCCTCTTCTCTATTATTATAAACAATCCTACACCTTAATAACAATAACGAGGCACAAGCAGTTGTTACAAAATTAATATTAATAGTTTCTGGCTTATAAACTTCCGTTTAAGCACAAGGGACGTCTTCGCTTGGCAATGTTTACAATCTCTCTGGCTAGCGTCGTCTCCCCCGGTGTTCGTGAGACAAGTAGCCGTCTACACCTCTGGCTAGCGTCGTCTCCCCCGATGTTCGTGAGACAAGTAGCCGTCTACACCTCTGGCTAGCGTCGTCTCCCCCGGTGTTCGTGAGACAAGTAGCTGTCTACACCTCTGGCTAGCGTCGTCTCCCCCGGTGTTCGTGAGACAAGTAGCCGTCTACACCTCTGGCTAGCGTCGTCTCCCCCGGTGTTCGTGAGACAAGTAGTCGTCTACACCTCTGGCTAGCGTCGTCTCCCCCGGTGTTCGTGAGACAAGTAGCCGTCTACACCTCTGGCTAGCGTCGTCTCCCCCGGTGTTCGTGAGACAAGTAGCTATCTACACCTCTGGCTAGCGTCGTCTCCCCCGGTGTTCGTGAGACAAGTAGTCGTCTACACCTCTGGCTAGCGTCGTCTCCCCCGGTGTTCGTGAGACAAGTAGCCGTCTACACCTCTGGCTAGCGTCGTCTCCCCCGGTGTTCGTGAGACAAGTAGCCGTCTACACCTCTGGCTAGCGTCGTCTCCCCCGGTGTTCGTGAGACAAGTAGCCGTCTACACCTCTGGCTAGCGTCGTCTTCCCCGGTGTTCATGAGACAAGTAGCCGTCTACACCGGATTCACGAAATATTTATATTTTCGACACGCTATTCTTAATTTTTATAGATAATATTTAGCGGTATGCAGTTATTATTCCTTTCTTTAGGATCATGTTGTCTTTCTTGAATAGTGGTTATATCTTAGTGTTCTTATGAGAATGTGGATTTTCTCATGTTTGGATTCAGACGCCTATAGTGTCGAAAACGGCTCGGATTGCAGTTGTTGTTGTTGTTGTTAGAGGAGGAAGCCTCGTGGATCTGTTCTATATATACAGCTTAGGTCGACTGCTAGCAGCCGTGGAGTGAGGACGTTTACCGACCCTCCGTGGCTGTTGGAGTTGTTTACTGTTTTGGTCGCCAGGTGTTGTGGGCGTCTCTGCCCTACCAGTTTTGTTGCCTGCCTGGCTGCGTTGACGTGGCAGTCCTGACATGGGGGCCATCTTCCTCCTGTTCAGCGTGTGAACTCCGTGGGCCTGGAGTTCACTTGTAAGGCTGGTTATCCGACCATCGAGATGGTGATGTGTGACATGCTTCGTGTCCCGGTGGAAGCTGTTTACGGTGTGGAGCTAGTTACGGGCGTGGGGGAGGACGAGTACCGGGACTTCCTCCGTCGGTACGAAGGGCGTACGTTGCCGTTGCCAGACGATGCCGGCTCTGTGGCGATTTCGGACCGCAGTGGTGCCCTGACTTATGTCAGTGTCCATGGTGCGCCCCTGGAGTTCCCTGATGACCTGTCATCTTAAAATCAATCCACACTCCGAGATATCGATATTGTGGAACCCACTGAAGGTTAATGTCCTGAATGCGTAGGTGCCTGTCTGGAGCCTTGCCACCTAGTCTCATCGCCTTAGACTTCTGTGCAGATATTTTTAGCCCTAAAACACTGCATTCAGATGTCACTTGATCTAAAGCACCTTGAGCTTTATTTAGAAGTGAAGGACCCGTAACGACTAATGCTAGATCATCAGCATAGCTTAGCAATGTAACCCCTTCTGTAAAGGACATGGTAACAAGGTTTTCCATAAGGATGTTAAAAAGACTAGGACTGAGGACTCCTCCTTGTGGAGTCCCATTCTCGTGCAAGTGGTAGTCCGACACTTGTCCTTGCAACTTTACTCTGGCATACCTGTGACTTAGGTAATCTTGAATCCATGCTAGCATTTTCCCCCTCACACCTTTTTTAACTAAGGTGTGTAGTATTGCTGGCGGGCTTGCAAGTTCAAATGCTTTTTCCAGATCAAGGAAGACCACTATAGCTGGACCCGAGTTAACTGTTCCTAGTAATGTTGCTATGCAGTTGGCAGTACCTACACCTCTAGTGAAGCCAAATATGTGTTTATGAAGGTCTCCAGTCTTCCACAGTAGCCTATTTAAGACCATCCGTTCTGCAGTTTTACTAACGCATGATGTTAAGGAAATGGGTCTGTAATTGTCAGGTTCATTCGGCTTAGGAATCGGTATGATGTCTGCTTTCTTCCAAGAGGGCGGTAGTTTGCCTTGCTGCCAAGACGCATTGATGACGTCCAACATCCCTCGGTCTCCAGCAGGACCTGCATGTGCGATCATTGAGTATGTAATGTTATCAGCACCTGGTGCAGTGTCCTTACCACCCTTTTTGGCTCTGCTTAGTTCCTGTTCGGTGAAGGGACAGTCACATTCGTCATTTATAGCTAAGCCCTCATGAATGACTGTCATCCTCTCTTGTTTTAAGTGGTCTTGCTGCCTTCGGACCATTGCAGGAAGCTGATATGAAGCTGTTCTTTCTGCAAATTGGAGAGCAAGTCTCTCAGCCTCCTGCAATGGTTGAATACATGCCTGTGGCCGGGCTGGTCGACCTGATATAGTTTTAATCTGACCCCATATCTTGCCAAGACTACTATGTTCATTTAGAGTTTGACACCACTCAAACCATCTTGCCTCCTTTACTTCTCGAGAAACTCGCCTTGCTTCAGATATCACCGCTCGTAGCAGAGTTCTTCCTTCTGGTGTGGGGTTTCTCTTTAGATGTTTTCTGAAGATGTTGACTCTGTGGTTCTGTTCTTTAACGTCATTACTATAGAACCAATAGTTCTTTCGTTTCGTGTTACCTGTGATAATGATTGGAATAGCTTTGTTCGCAGCAGCTGCAACGGCTTCCTGCAGATTGGTCTCGTGTATGTTCAAATCCCCAGGTGGCGTGTACGTTGCATACCATTTTTCAAGTTCTTCCTGGTATACATTCCAATTGGCCTTTCCTAAATTCCACCGAGGCCGCGCAGGAGGTGTAGGAGGTCGTGCCAGGTTGAGTGTCGTGACAGTAGCATAGTGGTCACTAGTGATCACCGGGTCTACTTCCCACTTCGCCTGTTGCTGGAGTGCTGTGGAGATGAATGTAAGATCAAGGGAACCTCCTAGAATGTGAGTGGGTTCCCCAGTGTTGAGAAGTGTAATTTCAGGTACTTCTCGCAGAGCTGCAGCTAAATGGCGCCCATCTGCATTGGCTGGCCCAGTTGCATCTAACTCTGGATGATGAGCATTAAAATCTCCAGCAAGAATTAAATTTTCCTGCGTGTCCAAGGCAAGCACTGCCTCTGCTTCTAGTTTACGTCTAGGGGGCTTGTAGACGTTGTATATGAGGAGCTCAAAATTAGCCATATTCACTGTTACTGCTAATACCTCTACTCCATCCCCACATGAAACCGAGTCTATTTTCTTGCTGGGTATGGTGTTTCTGACTAGGGTCATTAATCCTCTTAGTCTCCCCTGCTCATACGGGAGAACATAGTGCTGATATCCAGCTAATCTGAAGGATTTCGTGGCTGGGAAAAGAGTTTCTTCCAAAACGATTATATCTGCTTTCGTGCTGATTGCAGCCTCCTGAAGTGTGTGTTTTTTATTTCCAAGACCTTGTATGTTCCACTGCAGAATTCGTAATGGCCAGACGACGGGTTCGGTTGGTGTAGCTTGTTCTACTAGAACTCCTCCTCGGAATCGACCTCTATATTCTCCGCCTCGCAAGTCGTGTCGCTGCAAATCGGACTGCATTGATAGTTCGTGGTCATCCCCGACGTTGTTGGAATCTGTGCATAACTGTGGTCCATCGCTATGGTGTTGGAAGTGCTGCAGGTCGGACTGCATTGATTGTCCGTGGTCAACCCCGGCATTGTTGGAATCTGTGCAGAACTGTGGTCCATCACTTTGTTGTTGGGATTGCTGCAAGTCGGACTGCATTGATTGCTCGCGGCCGTTTCTTGTGTTGGCGGAACCTGCGCATCTCTGCTGTTCAATACGTCTTTGTTGGCGTTGCTGCAGATCAGACTGCATTGGCTGTTGTTGTCTGTCTCCTGTGTTTGAAGATTCTGTTGATCGTGGGTGGTCACTGCGTCTTGCAGTTGCGTTTGTGAATGTCGATGTTCCGGTGTCTTGACTAGCCGACTGTTGTCGGTAGTCAGTACGTCCAAGTTGCGTTGTTTGTCCTCTTGTGCTCCATCCTGTCGGAGACTGTCTATTTCTCGTGTAACTGTGGTCTGCTGCACGATCTTGTCCATTATCACACAAGTGATGTCTTGAGTCTGTTGTTGTGAGGCGTTCTGCGTCATCTGTAGGCAATTGATAATGGTCTCTGCCATGATCTTCACGATGGTTTGCAGCTGGACCTCGGTAAAACTGTATAGCTGGTGAGTAGATTCCGAAAGTAAGTGTTTTCTGCTCATTTGCACTTGCTGGACTTCTGCAACACTTTCGTGTAATGTCTGATTCGGAATTGACAGATTCGGGAAATTTTGCTCTGTGAGAGCGGGTGGCTGTTGTGGCTGTGCACGAGTGTTCCAGACGGTGGTGTTGGTGGATGTACCGCTGGTCAGTGTGTTGACCCTGGCCTGAGCTGTCTGCACTTTTTGTTTCCGTGCAGAGCAGGTTGTGCTCCAGGCATGATGTTTGCCTCCACAATTTGGACATTTGGCTGTTGTGGTCTGGTTTGCCTTGTGCTTGGCAATACAGTCTTTGGTGGGATGTCTCAGGCTGCACACTCCGCACCTCTCCTGTCCTGTGCAGCGTGACTGACGGTGGCCGTATTTCTGACACCTGAAGCAGCGTAGGGGTTCCGGGACGTATGGCCTCTGTCGGTATGTCCCCCAATTTCCAAGACCGAAAGTTTCCGGCACATGTCCCATGACGGTCACCAGAACCTGACGCGTCGCTGCCTTGTCTACTTTTGTGTGGCAACGTTCTGCTCTCAGGACTTGCTTGTGTTCTAGCACTGGATCCAGGGGAAAGTCGATTGGGTATCCCAAAAGCACGACTCGTGTGCGTCGTTCTGAAGGGTCCAGCTTTACCAAGCACACAGGTTTCCCCTGCAGGACTCTTACCTTCTCTAAGTAATGTGCAGTCTGTTGGTCTTGAGGTGTCAGTATTATTTCTCCCTTCAGGTTGACTGTAATGGAAAGTTTGAGCTCTGGTTGTTCTTTTTCCATCGCCGTTACTACTCCATATGCTGTAGGAAAGTGGTCGGTCTGCATGATCTTGAATTTCGGAAGAAGTGCAGAGGCTGGCGATGTCTGGTGTGAGACTGGTGGTGTCCTCCCCTGTCCCATACTGCTGTCCTGCGGCTGGGCTGTGGAGAGAGGAACAATGGCCGACATTGGCTGGCGTGAAACCGGTGGTGTCCTCTCCTGACTCTTACTGCCGTCCCGCGGCAGCGTTGCGGACAGAGAAGCATTGACTGACACTGGCTGGTGTGTGACTGACGCTGTCCTCTCTAGGTCCATTACGTCCGCTGACTTGCTGGTAGAAGCAAGTGGTAAAGCCTCGATAGCAGTTTTCTTTGGGGCCTGCTGCACATCGGTCCCCCGTCCTTCCTCGTCCGAAAGCTGCTTCCATTCCCTCTTGCGCTGAGCCTTCCCCATGGCTCTCTACACGTAGTGAGAACCGACTCAAACCACCGGAGCAGCAGGCGACACGTCCTCACTGCACGGTAGCTCAGGAGCCCACTATCCCCGGTGATGTTGATGAGGTGGTGCGCGTCCCATCTGCTGCTGCAGCTTCCCCGGCTGCGCCTGCCGTTCGTCCGGTTGTTGCCGTCCCTCCTCCGGTTGTTGCCGTCCCTCCTCCGGTTGTTGCCGTCCCTCCTCCGGTTGTTGCCGTCCCTCCTCCGGTTGTTGCCGTCCCTCCTCCGGTTGTTGCCGTCCCTCCTCCGGTTGTTGCCGTCCCTCCTCCGGTTGTTGCCGTCCCTCCTCCAGTTGTTGCCGTCCCTCCTCCGGTTCTTGAGGTACCGTCGGTTGGTCTGCCTGATCCTGTCGCTGTCCCAGCTGCTCCCGTGGCCCTCCCTGGAGCTCCCTGTGTGACGTCACTGTCTTCTCCCTCGTCTTCTGATGCTGCGCCTGGCCCTGTGTCCGTGACTCGGGTCCCGGATGTGCTGGGTGCTGGGGTGACTGCGGAGCCTCCTGCTGTGTGTGGTCCGGTTCCCCCTGTGGTAGAGGCTGCTGCCGTCCTGGCATCGGTTCCTTCGGCTCGTGGTACCCGTGTTTCTGGGTCACTTACCGGCTCGGACGATATCCGGCCGGTGCCCAAACGTTCCCGGCGTTCGTCTTCTTCCTGGGCCGACGTTGGTGACTTCAGTGACTGTGGGGCTTCAGATGTTGACAGTGTGGATACGGATGCGTCGATGTCTCCGCGGTTCGTGGTGGCGGAGGTCCATGTGCCTGCCGGTGCTGGT
This sequence comes from Procambarus clarkii, assembly GCF_040958095.1. Lineage (NCBI taxonomy): Eukaryota > Metazoa > Arthropoda > Malacostraca > Decapoda > Cambaridae > Procambarus > Procambarus clarkii. The sequence goes on along the minus strand of NW_027189291.1, from coordinate 57,387 downwards.
GCCTGTGTCTCGGACGTGCCTTCGGTTCTTTCTCCGCCAGGGGACTCTCCACAGTGGGGGGTGGTGGCTCCCGCTGCCAGGGATGGTGTGGACTCTGGTGCTGGGCGTGGCCTGGTGGTGACGTTACGGAAGGATGCGTGCCGTCCGGGTTCCCTGCTGTCGTCTGGTGGTGTGCCCGGGGCCACGAGTACCCCTGTGGTGCGGGTGAGCGTTGGGGCCCTAGGGGACGTGTTGCCGGCGTCTGTGATGCCACCGGGTCACTGGTCGAAGATTGCCGAGTTACTGCTGTCTGACGGACCGGAGTGCTTTCGTGAGGGGCAAGTTCCCTTCCTGTGGGGGCGAGTGGCGACTTCTCGCCTCATGAGTACTACCATCTGGGTCCCCAGTGTGCAGGTGTTTGTTGCCCCGGTTCCAGATGTTATGGCGTCACCGGTGGATGGACGAGACCCTTGGCAATGGGTGCTCTGGGAGGCGTTCAATGTAAGGTTCCCGCGGGCCAAGTTCCCGGGCAAGTTTGTGCTCTGATTTCTTGTGTGTTTCCTCTATGACGTGCTGTGTGCCCTTCTGGCTGTTTGTTTGCCCTGTTCTATTATGTGCTTCTGCCTCTCCCTTTGTGCGTAGCTTTGCCGTGTGGCATATTAGTTTCTAGTGCTTGGCGTCACTCGTTTCGCGTTTTGGCTTGGCGTTTCGCCTCTTCTGGCTTTTCTGCGATTCACCCTTCACGGGTACGCCGGGGCGCATCCGATCCCACGATCGTCGTCGCCCCTAACTCAACAACAACAACATATATACAGCTTAAACCACGTGGTCTCTCTTCCTTCCAGTCATCTGTAGATATAAACCTACAATTCCTGTATAACAGGCTATGTGTTTTGTTTACATATATGTGTGTGTGTGCGTAACTACCTAAATGTACTTACATGACGAGAGCTTCGCTTGTGGTGTCCCGTCTGGATTTATATTACAATAAATGTATAACTTGAGAATAATTTCTGTTTAGGACAAAGGTTCATTTCCCTGTTTGTCAGTAGGCTATCACTGAAACCGTAATATGCTTTCGGACCATCGCAAATACTTATATAACTACCGAGGTGGTCTGAGAGGGCTGTTCGTGTATGCTTCCCAGTGTGTACGTGTGGGCGTACATATGTGCGGACGTACGTACGTGCGGGCGTACATATGTGCTGGAATGCGTCTATTACGCCCGAGTGTTTATTGATGAACACTCATGGGTTTGGCGGTGCTATGAGTCCATGGGCGGCATGAGTATGTGGGCGGCATGAGTATGTGGGCGGCATGAGTGTGTTGGCCAAATATGAGTGTGTGTGTATGTGTACCTCACGAGTGTCATGAGGCATAGGAGCGTGGGTGACACAGGCTCGCAGACTGCACATGTGCCTGTGCAGCATACTCATATGGGAAGCATAGACGTGAGGGCAGCATACATGAGGGCTTCATACACACGTCACACACACACCTGCTAGCGGCATACAAGTGTGTGTGAGGCACTCAGATGTAGGGGGGGGGGGAGGTGAGTGCCACTGGCCTCAGATGGCAGATGAGGAGTTATGAGGAAAGGGCAGATGTGTGGGGGGGGGGGTCCTGGAGTGAAGAGGCAGGTGGATGAGGATGAAAGTGTAGGTGGATGAGGGGGAAGGGGAGGGGGTGAGGGGAAACTACTGTGGACCCTCTCACCTGCTGACATTTCACACCAACCTCCACCCACTCACTCACCCTTCTCACAGTCCATTCACTCTCACTCACCCTCTCTTACAGTCCAATCACTCTCACTCACCCTCTCTCACAGTCACTCACTCTCACCCTCACAGTTCACTCACTCTCACCCTCACAGTTCACTCACTCTCACTCACCCCCCAAAACCACATATTTCTAAACACCCAGTCTCATATGTACCAATATCACATGCCACACCCGTCATCTCACACATCATCGTCATTTCCCCCCCCCCCCTAGTATCTGTGGTCCTCCACACCTACATGGTCTCCCACACCTGCACCAACACCCACACCTGTGTCTCCTCCCACACCTGGGTGACCCACACTAACCTGAGACAAAGCCTTTAACAGCCGAGTGGTGAGACAGTCGGTTGACACAGGGGACACAGGGGACACAGGTGGAAACTGAGTGCCCAAATGAGCCACAGAGATATTTGAAAGAACTTGTTTAGTGTCAGAGTGGTTGACAAATGGAATGCATTAGGAGGTGATGTGGTGGAGGCTGACTCCATACACAGTTTCAAGTGTAGATATGATAGAGCCCAATAGGCTCAGGAATCTGTACACCTGTTGATTGACGGTTGAGAGGCGGGACCAAAGAGCCAGAGCTCAACCCCCGCAAACACAACTAGGTGAGTACAACTAGGTGAGTACACACACACACACACACACACACACACACACACATGTCAGTTAGCCTAAATTCTCCAATATTCATCCATAACACTGCCTCACGGGACTGCAACCTTATCAAACAAAGCTGTCTGGTATTTCTAACTGTCAACACAAATTAACAACTTAACATATCAATCATTGCAACTGTTGATAAATAGACACTAACTAACCTTGCTATGAGATATAAATACAAGTGCCAAATTTGATTCAGAAGGCAACTCCAGCGTGGCCTAGTCGGATAGAACAAGTTCCTAATCCGGATAGATCTGCGTTCGAGCCTGTCGGAACGGTTGCAAGTACAGGGCACAGATTTCTCTGTGTGTCCCCTCCTGTAGGAGCATCAGTTTCGATAGATTCTCTGGATAGCCGAAGATTGATTGACCGACTCCTTGGAATGTGGGGAAGGGTTGAAGTCCGGGGGGCCACGGACGGATACCTGGATCCACTGACCTCGGGCAGGTCTTTCAATCCACCTGGATTTCAGGTGGGGAGAAGGGAGGCAATTTGGGTCGACACAAATAGCTTCCTGGACCCAAAACCCCTTGGATACACGGACACGGACACTCACACGGACACGCACACGGACACTCATGGACTCTGACACGAACCGAAGGTTGGTGTCAGATAATAAGAAGGGAGTTGATAATATAATAAGGTTGTATAATAATAATATAATATATAATAATAATAATAATAATAATATAATATAATATATAATAATAATAATAATAATATAATATATAATAATAATAATAATAATAATATAATAATATAATATATAATAATAATAATATAATAATAATAATAATATATTAACATAATTAGGTTGGTTGGTTAGGTCGGTTGGTTAGGTTGGTTGGTTAGGTTAAGTCGGTTGGTTAGGTTGGTTGGTTAGGTTAGGTTGGTTGGTTAGGTTTGGTTGGTTAGGTCGGTTGGTTGGTTGGTTAGGTTGGTTGGTTGGTTGGTTGGTTAGGTCAGTTAGGTTAGGTTGTTTGGTTAGGTCGGTTGGTTAGGTTGGTTAGGTTAGGTTGGTTGGTTAGGTTGGTTGGTTAGGTTGGTTGGTTAGGTCGGTTGGTTGGTTAGGTTGGTTGGTTAGGTCGGTTGGTTGGTTAGGTTGGTTGGTTAGGTCGGTTGGTTGGTTAGGTTAGGTTAGGTTGGTTGGTTAGGTTGGTTGGTTAGGTTAGGTTGGTTGGTTAGGTTGGTTGGTTAGGTTGGTTGGTTAGGTTGGTTGGTTGGTTGGTTAGGTTGGTTGGTTAGGTTAGGTTGGTTGGTTAGGTTGCTCAGGTTAGGTTGCTCAGGTTAGGTTGCTCATGTTTGGTTGCTCAGGTTAGGTTGCTCAGGTTAGGTTGCTCAGGTTAGGTTGCTCAGGTTTGGTTGCTCAGGTTAGGTTGCTCATGTTAGGTTGCTCAGGTTAGGTTGCTCAGGTTAGGTTGCTCAGGTTAGGTTGCTCAGGTTAGGTTGGTTGGTTAGGTTAGGTTGCTCAGGTTAGGTTGCTCAGGTTAGGTTGGTTGCTCAGGTTAGGTTGCTCAGGTTAGGTTGCTCAGGTTAGGTTGGTTGGTTAGGTTGGTTGGTTAGGTTGGATGGTTAGGTTAGGTCGGTTAGGTTGCTCACGTTAGGTTGCTGAGGTTAGGTTGGTTGGTTAGGTTAGGTTGGTTGGTTAGGTTAGGTTGGTTGGTTAGGTTGGTTGGTTGGTTGGTTAGGTTAGGTTGGTTGGTTAGGTTTGTTGGTTAGGTTAGGTTGCTCAGGTTAGGTTGCTCAGGTTAGGTTGCTCAGGTTAGGTTGCTCAGGTTAGGTTGCTCAGGTTAGGTTGCTCAGGTTAGGTTGGTTGGTTAGGTTGGATGGTTAGGTTAGGTCGGTTAGGTTGCTCACGTTAGGTTGCTGAGGTTAGGTTGGTTGGTTAGGTTAGGTTGGTTGGTTAGGTTAGTTTGGTTGGTTAGGTTGGTTGGTTAGGTTAGGTTGGTTGGTTTGGTTGGTTGGTTAGGTTGGTTGGTTGGTTAGGTTAGGTTGGTTGGTAAGGTTGGTTGGTTAGGTTAGGTTGCTCAGGTTAGGTTGCTCAGGTTAGGTTGCTCAGGTTAGGTTGCTCAGGTTAGGTTGCTCAGGTTAGGTTGCTCAGGTTAGGTTGGTTGGTTAGGTTAGGTTGCTCAGGTTAGGTTGCTCAGGTTAGGTTGCTCAGGTTAGGTTGCTCAGGTTAGGTTGGTTGGTTAGGTTAGGTTGGTTGGTTAGGTTGGTTGGTTAGGTTAGGTCGGTTAGGTTGCTCAGGTTAGGTTGCTCACGTTAGGTTGCTGAGGTTAGGTTGGTTAGGTTGCTCAGGTTAGGTTGCTCAGGTTAGGTTGCTCAGGTTAGGTTGCTCAGGTTAGGTTGGTTGGTTAGGTTAGGTTGCTCAGGTTAGGTTGCTCAGGTTAGGTTGCTCAGGTTAGGTTGCTCAGGTTAGGTTGGTTGGTTAGGTTAGGTTGGTTGGTTAGGTTGGTTGGTTAGGTTAGGTCGGTTAGGTTGCTCAGGTTAGGTTGCTCACGTTAGGTTGCTGAGGTTAGGTTGGTTAGGTTGCTCAGGTTAGGTTGCTCAGGTTAGGTTGCTCAGGTTACATTAGGTTAGGTTACATTGCTTAGGTTGGTACGTTGGTTAGGTTGCTTGGTTAGGTTGGTTGGGTTAGGTTGCTTAGGTTGGTTGGATAGGTTAGATAGCTTAGGTTGGTTGGTTAGGTTAGATAGCTTAGGTTGGTTGGTTAGGTTAGGTTGGTTGCTTTGGTTGGTTAGTTTGGTTACATTGGTTAGGTTGGTTGGTTAGGTTAGATAGCTTACGTTGGTTAGGTTGGTTCGTTAGGTTCCTTGGTTAGGTTGGTTGGTTAGGTTGCTTGGTTAGGTTAGCTAGATAGCTTAGGTTGGTTGGTTAGGTTAGTTGGTTAGGTTCCTTGGTTAGGTTGATTGGTTAGGTTGCTTGGTTAGGTTAGATAGCTTAAGTTGGTTGGTTAGGTTAGTTAGGTTGGTTGGTTAGGTTAGATACCTTAAGTTGGTTGGTTAGGTTAGTTAGGTTGGTTGGTTAGGTTGGTTGGTTAGGTTGGTTGGTTAGGTTAGATAGCTTAAGTTGGTTGGTTAGGTTGGTTGGTTAGGTTAGATAGCTTAAGTTGGTTGGTTAGGTTGGTTGGTTAGGTTGGTTGGTTAGGTTAGATTGCTTAGGTTGGTTGGTTAGGTTGGTTGGTTACGTTGGTTGGTTGGTTGGTTAGGTTAGGTTGGGTTGGTTGGTTAGGTTAGGTTAGGTTGGTTGGTTAGGTTAGATAGCTTAGGTTGGTTGGTTAGGTTAGTTACGTCTGTTGGTTAGGTTAGATAGTTTACGTTGGTTAGGTTGGTTGGTTAGTTAGGTTGGTTGGTTAGATAGCTTAGGTTGGTTGATTAGGTTGGTTGGTTAGGTTGGTTGGTTGGTTAGGTTGGTTGGTTAGGTTGGTTGGTTGGTTAGGTTGGTTTGGTTAGGTTGGTTGGTTAGGTTAAGTTGGTTACGTTATTACATTGGTTAGGTTGGTTGGTCACGTTGGTTAGGTTGGTTGGTTACGTTGGTTAGGTTGGTTGGTTGGTTAGGTTAGGTTAGTTTGGTTGGTTAGGTTAGGTTAGGTTGGTTAGGTTAGGTTGGTTAGGTTGCTTGGTTAGCTTGGTTGATTAGGCTGCTTGGTTAGGTTAGATAGCTTAGGTTGGTTGGTTAAATTAGATAGCTTAGGTTGGTTGGTTAGGTTAGATAGCTTAGGTTGGTTGGTTAGGTTAGATAGCTAAGGTTGGTTGGATAGGTTAGAGAGCTTAGGTTGTTTGGTTAGGTTGGTTGGTTAGTTAGGTTGGTTTGTTAGGTTGGTTAGGTTGGTTGGTTGGTTAGTTTGGTTGGTTGGTTAGGTTAGGTTGGTTAGGTTAGGTTGGTTAGGTTAGGTTGGTTAGGTTAGGTTGCTTAGGTTGGTTGCTTAGGTTGGTTACGTTGGGTAGGTTGGTTGGTTACGTTGGTTAGGTTGGTTGGTTGGTTAGGTTAGTTGGTTGGTTAGGTTAGGTTAGGTTGGTTAGGTTAGTTGGTTGGTTAGGTTAGGTTAGGTTGGTTACGTTGGTTGGTTACGTTGGTTAGGATGGTTGGTTACGTTGGTTAGGTTAGGTTGGGTTGGTTGGTTAGGTTAGGTTAGGTTGGTTCGTTAGGTTGCTTGGATAGGTTGGTTGATTAGGTTCTTTGGTTAGGTTGGTTGGTTAGGTTGCTTGGTTAGGTTTGTTGGTTAGGTTGCTTGGTTAGGTTGCTTGGTTAGGTTGGTTGGTTAGGTAGCTTGGTTAGGTTGCTTGGTTAGGTTAGATAGCTTAGGTTGGTTGGTTAGGTTAGATAGCTTAGGTTGGTTGGTTAGGTTAGATAGCTAAGGTTGGTTGGATAGGTTGGTTGGTTAGGTTAGATAGCTTAGGTTGGTTGGTTAGGTTGGTTGGTTAGTTAGGTTGGTTTGTTAGGTTGGTTAGGTTGGTTGGTTGGTTAGGTTGGTTAGTTAAGTTAGGTTGGTTAGGTTAGGTTGCTTAGGTTGGTTGCTTAGGTTGGTTGCTTAGGTTGGTTGGTTAGGTTGGTTGGTTAGGTTAGATAGCTAAGGTTGGTTGGATAGGTTGGTTGGTTAGGTTAGATAGCTAAGGTTGGTTGGATAGGTTGGTTGGTTAGGTTAGATAGCTTAGGTTGGTTGGTTAGGTTGGTTGGTTACATTGGTTAGGTTGGTTGGTTAGGTTGCCTGGTTAGGTTGGTTGATTAGGTTGGTTGGTTAGGTTGGTTGGTTAGGTTGCTTGGTTAGGTTGGTTGGTTAGGTTGGTTGGTTAGGTTCCTTGGTTAGGTTAGATAGGCTACCAACAATTACAGCCCCTTTTCTATTTCTATTTCTACAAACCTAGCCTAAACTAACCTAACTTAACCTGCAAACCTAGCCTATTTCCTAGTCAAAACAAACATAACCTAATCTAAGCTAACCTAACCTAACCTAACGTAACTAACTCCTGGATACCTATTTACTGTTAGGTGAATAGATGTATTCGGTGATAGGAAACGCTACCTACAATTACAGCCCTTCTTCTTTTTCTATTTCTACAAACCTAGCCTATTTCCTAGCCTAAACTAACCTAACCTAAGGTAATCTAACTAACTCCTGGATACCTATTTACTGCTACGTGAACAGAGAAGACACGCTACCAACAATTACTGCCCTATTTCTATTTCAACAAAAATAGCCTATTTCTTAGCCTAAACTAATCTAACCTAATTAAACCTAACCTAACCTAATCTAACCTTACCTATATATATGCTTCACTACTCACTATCATCATCACTACCACACTACTCACTAACATCATCACTACCTCACTACTCACCATCATCATCACTACCACAATACTCACTAACATCATCACTACCTCCCTACTCACCATAATCATCATTACCTCACTACTCACCATCACTACCACACTACTCACTAACATCATCACTACCACACTACTCACTAACATCATCACTACCGTACTACTCACCATCATCATCATTACCTCACTACTCACCATCACTACCACACTACTCACCATCATCACTACCACACTACTCACCATCATCATCATTACCTCACTACTCACTATCATCATCACTACCTCTCTACTCACCATCATCATCACTACCTCTCTACTCACCATCATCATTACCACACTACTCACCATCATCACTACCACACTACTCACCATCATCATCATTACCTCACTATCATCATCACTACCTCTCTACTCACCATCATCATCACTACCTCTCTACTCACCATCATCATCACTACCTCTCTACTCACCATCATCATCACTACCTCTCTACTCACCATCATCATCACTACCTCTCTACTCACCATCATCATTACCTCACTACTCACTAACATCATCACAACCTCACTACTCACCATCATCATCATTACCTCACTACTCACCATCACTACCACACTACTCACCATCATCACTACCTCACTACTCACCATCATCATCACTACTTCTCTACTCACCACCATCATCATTTCCTCACTACTCACTAACATCATCATCATCACTACTCACCATTATCACTACCCACCATCATCACTACCACACTACTCTTAAACATCATCACTACCTCACTACTCACCATCATCATCACTACCACACTACTCACCATCATCACTACCACACTACTCGGTGAGTAGTGTGGTAGTGATAGTGAGTAGTGATGATGGTGAGTAGTGAGGTAGTGATGATGATGGTGAGTAGTGTGGTAGTGATGATGATAGTGAATAGTGTGGCAGTGATGATGATAGTGAGTAGTGAGGTAGTGATGGTGAAGTGTGGTAGTGATGATGATGGTGAGTAGTCAGGTAGTGATGATGATGGTGAGTAGTGAGGTAAAGATGATGATGGTGAGTAGTGTTGTAGTTATGATGATAGTGAATAGTGTGGTAGTGATGATGATAGTGAGTAGTGTAGTAGTGATGATGGTGAATAGTGTGGTAGTGATGATGATGGTGAGAAGTGATGATAGTGAGTAGTGATGATGATAGTGAATAGTGTGGTAGTGATGATGATGGTGAGTAGTGTGGTAGTGATTATGATAGTGAGGTAGTGATGATGATAGTGATTAGTGAGGTAGGGATGATGATAGTGAATAGTGTGGTAGTGATGATGATGGTGAGTAGTGAGGTAGTGATAATGATAGTGAATAGTGTGGTAGTGATGATGATGGTGAGTAGTGACCACAAGTATACTGGACTAAAGTATACTCTCAGTATACAGCAAAAAAGGGGAGTTATACTTCTTAGTGTATATATATATATCCACATCTATCGTTGTGGTGTATTTTTAGACCGTTAAATAATTAAATTTTAAATCCCTACCTCCTTTCAAATTTGAACCATGACGGTTAACGGTATTGTCAACCGTTAAATAATTCAATTTGAAATGTCTTCCCGCTACTTGTTCTATTTGGGTGTTGGTGTCCATGCTTCTAATATTGCTGGGTTTGGTTCATACAGTTTAGCCACTACACCAAAATAAAAGTGGTTTGGAAGAGCTACAGTTGTATTTTAAACTTTATCTTATATATATTTTAAGGTGTGGAGTCTCTTGGGGCCTCTATCTCTTTCACTCTTCACGCTGAAGCTGTCTTTGTTCCTTCATGTTAAAGCTGTTTTTGTTTCTTGACGCTGAAGCTGTCTTTGTTCCTTCATGCTAAAGCTGTTTTTGTTTCTTGACGCTGAAGCTGTTTTTGTTCCTTCATGTTATAGCTGTCTTTGTTTCTTGACGCTGAAGCTGTTTTTGTTCCTTCATGTTAAAGCTGTCTTTGTTTCTTGGCGCTGAAGCTGTTTTTGTTCCTTCATGTTAAAGCTGTCTTTGTTTCTTGGCGCTGAAGCTGTTTTTGTTCCTTCATGCTAAAGCTGTTTTTGTTCCTTCATGCTAAAGCTGTTTTAGTTCCTTCATGCTAAAGCTGTTTTTGTTTCTTGACGCTGAAGCTGTTTTTGTTCCTTCATGCTAAAGCTGTTTTAGTTCCTTCATGTTAAAGCTGTTTTTGTTTCTTGACGCTGAAGCCGTTTTTGTTCCTTCATGCTAAAGCTGTTTTTGTTTCTTGACGCTGAAGCTGTTTTTGTTCCTTCATGCTAAAGCTGTTTTTGTTTCTTGACGCTGAAGCTGTTTTTGTTTCTTGGCGCTGAAGCTGTTTTTGTTCCTTCATGCTAAAGCTGTTTTTGTTTCTTGACGCTGAAGCTGTTTTTGTTCCTTCATGCTAAAGCTGTTTTTGTTTCTTGACGCTGAAGCTGTTTTTGTTTCTTGACGCTGAAGCTGTTTTTGTTTCTTGGCGCTGAAGCTGTTTTTGTTTCTTGACGCTGAAGCTGTTTTTGTTTCTTGACGCTGAAGCTGTTTTTGTTTCTTGACGCTGAAGCTGTTTTTGTTTCTTGACGCTGAAGCTGTTTTTGTTTCTTGACGCTGAAGCTGTTTTTGTTTCTTGACGCTGAAGCTGTTTTTGTTTCTTGACGCTGAAGCTGTTTTTGTTTCTTGGCGCTGAAGCTGTTTTTGTTTCTTGACGCTGAAGCTGTTTTTGTTTCTTGACGCTGAAGCTGTTTTTGTTTCTTGACGCTGAAGCTGTTTTTGTTTCTTGACGCTGAAGCTGTTTTTGTTTCTTGACGCTGAAGCTGTTTTTGTTTCTTGACGCTGAAGCTGTTTTTGTTTCTTGACGCTGAAGCTGTTTTTGTTTCTTGACGCTGAAGCTGTTTTTGTTTCTTGACGCTGAAGCTGTTTTTGTTTCTTGACGCTGAAGCTGTTTTTGTTTCTTGACGCTGAAGCTGTTTTTGTTTCTTGACGCTGAAGCTGTTTTTGTTTCTTGACGCTGAAGCTGTTTTTGTTTCTTGACGCTGAAGCTGTTTTTGTTTCTTGACGCTGAAGCTGTTTTTGTTTCTTGACGCTGAAGCTGTTTTTGTTTCTTGACGCTGAAGCTGTTTTTGTTTCTTGACGCTGAAGCTGTTTTTGTTTCTTGACGCTGAAGCTGTTTTTGTTTCTTGACGCTGAAGCTGTTTTTGTTTCTTGACGCTGAAGCTGTTTTTGTTTCTTGACGCTGAAGCTGTTTTTGTTTCTTGACGCTGAAGCTGTTTTTGTTTCTTGACGCTGAAGCTGTTTTTGTTTCTTCACGCTGAAGCTGTTTTTGTTTCTTCACGCTGAAGCTGTTTTTGTTTCTTCACGCTGAAGCTGTTTTTGTTTCTTGACGCTGAAGCTGTTTTTGTTTTTTCACGCTGAAGCTGTTTTTGTTTCTTCACGCTGAAGCTGTTTTTGTTTCTTCACGCTGAAGCTGTTTTTGTTTCTTCACGCTGAAGCTGTTTTTGTTTCTTCACGCTGAAGCTGTATTTGTTTCTTCACGCTGAAGCTGTTTTTGTTTCTTGACGCTGAAGCTGTTTTTGTTTCTTGACGCTGAAGCTGTTTTTGTTTCTTGACGCTGAAGCTGTTTTTGTTTCTTGACGCTGAAGCTGTTTCTTCACGCTAAAACAGTCTGTCTTTCACCCTATTATTTGTTTTGTATAACCTTTTACTTGCAAATGCTACCAATAATTAAGTCTTAATTTCCTTCAAATATATGTTTTTAAGCAATGATTATTATGCATGGCAATGGGGAAAAAAAGTATGGCAATGGGGGTAAAAAAGTATGGCAATGGGGGTAAAAAAGTATGGCAATGGGGGTAAAAAAGTATGGCAATAGGGTAAAAAAAGTATGGCAATAGGGTAAAAAAGTATGGCAATAGGGTAAAAAAAGTATGGCAATAGGGTAAAAAAGTATGGCAATAGGGTAAAAAAAGTATGGCAATAGGGTAAAAAAGTATGGCAATAGGGTAAACAAGTATGGCAATAGGGTAAAAAAAGTATGGCAATAGGGTAAAAAAGTATGGCAATAGGGTAAAAAAAGTATGGCAATAGGGTAAAAAAAGTATGGCAATAGGGTAAAAAAAAAGTATGGCAATAGGGTAAAAAAAGTATGGCAATAGGGTAAACAAGTATGGCAATAGGGTAAAAAAAGTATGGCAATAGGGTAAAAAAAAGTATGGCAATAGGGTAAACAAGTATGGCAATAGGGTAAAAAAAGTATGGCAATAGGGTAAACAAGTATGGCAATAGGGTAAAAAAGTATGGCAATAGGGTAAAAAAAGTATGGCAATTGGGTAAAAAAAGTATGGCAATGGGGCTAAAAATGCATGTGAATGGGTAAAACAGTGTTGGTAAACTCATGGCAATGTTGCAAACAATTATACTAAGATGGTTTTATGCTGTTGCATCTGCCACGAGCTGTGTTGCCCTCAGCCTGGACCTGCGGGGGGGAGGGGGTCTTTAAGATCACTAAGACAGTCTTTACTAAGTCTTGGATGGACGGTGTCCAGTTCAGCCTTAAGTGAGTCAGCCTTTTGGATGACGCCAGCAGCCAGTGAGTCATATTAGAGTCGTAGATTAACGCCCATACGCACACACACACAGCCGGTGGCCAAGTGGACAGCACGCTGGACACGTGATCGTGTGGTTACGGGTTCGATCCCGGGCGCCGGCGAGAAACGATGGGCAGAGTTTCTTTTACCCTGAATGCCTCTGTTACCTAGCAGTAAATAGGTACCTGGGAGTTAGACAGCTGCTACGGGCTGCTTCCTGTGTGTGTGTGTATGTGTGTGTGTACTCACCTAGTTGTGTTTGCGGGGGTTGAGCTCTGGCTCTTTGGTCCCTCCTCTCAACCGTCAATCAACAGGTGTACAGATTCCTGAGCCTATTGGGCTCTAGACAGAAGACAGAAGAGTTAGGGGGGGACATGATTACCACATTTAAGATTCTGAAGGGAATTGATAGGGTAGATAAAGACAGTCTATTTAGCACAAGGGGACACAGGTGGAAACTGAGTGCCCAAATGAGCCACAGAGATATTTGAAAGAACTTTTTTAGTGTCAGAGTGGTTGACAAATGGAATGCATTAGGAAGTGATGTGGTGGAGGCTGACTCCATACACAGTTTCAAGTGTAGATATGATAGAGCCCAATAGGCTCAGGAATCTGTATACCTGTTGATTGACGGTTGAGAGGCGGGACCAAAGAGCCAGAGCTCAACCCCCGCAAACACAACTAGGTGAGTACAACTAGGTGAGTACACACACACACACACACACACACACACACACACACACACACACACACACATGTCAGTTAGCCTAAATTCTCCAATATTCATCCATAACACTGCCTCACGGGAATGCAACCTTATCAAACAAAGCTGTCTGGTATTTCTAACTGTCAACACAAATTAACAACTTAACATATCAATCATTGCAACTGTTGATAAATAGACACTAACTAACCTTGCTATGAGATATAAATACAAGTGCCAAATTTGATTCAGAAGGCAACTCCAGCGTGGCCTAGTCGGATAGAACAAGTTCCTAATCCGGATAGATCTGCGTTCGAGCCTGTCGGAACGGTTGCAAGTACAGGGCACAGATTTCTCTGTGTGTCCCCTCCTGTAGGAGCATCAGTTTCGATAGATTCTCTGGATAGCCGAAGATTGATTGACCGACTCCTTGGAATGTGGGGAAGGGTTGAAGTCCGGGGGGCCACGGACGGATACCTGGATCCACTGACCTCGGGCAGGTCTTTCAATCCACCTGGATTTCAGGTGGGGAGAAGGGAGGCAATTTGGGTCGACACAAATAGCTTCCTGGACCCAAAACCCCTTGGATACACGGACACGGACACTCACACGGACACGCACACGGACACTCATGGACTCTGACACGAACCGAAGGTTGGTGTCAGATAATAAGAAGGGAGTTGATAATATAATAAGGTTGTATAATAATAATATAATATATAATAATAATAATAATAATAATAATATAATATAATATATAATAATAATAATAATAATATAATATATAATAATAATAATAATAATAATATAATAATATAATATATAATAATAATAATAATATAATAATAATAATAATATATTAACATAATTAGGTTGGTTAGTTGGTTAGGTTAGGTTGCTCAGGTTAGGTTGCTCAGGTTAGGTTGCTCAGGTTAGGTTGCTCAGGTTAGGTTACATTGCTTAGGTTGGTTGGTTACGTTGGTTAGGTTAGGTTGCTCAGGTTAGGTTACATTGCTTAGGTTGGTTGGTTAGGTTGGTTGGTTGGTTAGGTTGGTTGGTTAGGTTGCTTGGTTAGGTTAGATAGCTTAGGTTGCTTGGTTAGGTTAGTTAGGTTGGTTGGATAGCTTAGGTTGGTTGGTTACGTTTAGGTTGGTTGGTTAGGTTGGGTTGGTTGGTTGATTAGGTTCTTTGGTTTGGTTGGTTGGTTAGGTTGCTTGGTTAGGTTGGTTGATTAGGTTCTTCAGTTAGGTTGGTTAGGTTCTTCGGTTAGGTTAGGTTAGGTTGCTTGGTTAGGTTGGTTGGTTAGGTTAGATAGCTTAGGTTGGTTGGTTAGGTTAGATAGCTTAGGTTGGTTGGTTAGGTTAGGTTGCTTAGGTTGGTTGGTTAGGTTGGTTGGTTACGTTGGTTACGTTGGTTGGTTAGGTTAGATAGCTTACGTTGGTTAGGTTGGTTGGTTAGGTTCCTTGGTTAGGTTGGTTGGTTAGGTTCCTTGGTTAGGTTGGTTGGATAGGTTGGTTAGATAGCTTAGGTTGGTTGGTTAGGTTAGATAGCTTAGGTTGGTTGGTTACGTTGGTTGGTTAGGTTGGTTGATTAGGTTGCTTGGTTAGGTTAGATAGCTTAAGTTGGTTGGTTAGGTTAGTTGGTTAGGTTAGTTGGTTAGGTTAGATTGCTTAGGTTGGTTGGTTGGTTAGGTTGGTTGGTTAGGTTAGTTGGTTAGGTTAGATTGCTTAGGTTGGTTGGTTAGGTTAGATTGCTTAGGTTGGTTAGGTTGGTTGGTTGGTTAGGTTGGTTGGTTAGGTTAGTTGGTTAAGTTAGATTGCTTAGGTTGGTTGGTTAGGTTAGGTTGGGTTGGTTAGTTGGTTAGGTTAGATTGCTTAGGTTGGTTAGGTTGGTTGGTTGGTTAGGTTAGTTGGTTAGGTTAGATTGCTTAGGTTGGTTAGGTTGGTTGGTTGGTTGGTTAGGTTGGTTGGTTAGGTTAGATTCCTTAGGTTGGTTGGTTAGGTTGGGTTGGTTGGTTGGTTAGGTTAGGTTGGGTTGGTTGGTTAGGTTAGGTTAGGTTAGGTTGGTTGGTTAGGTTAGATAGCTTAGGTTGGTTAGGTTGGTTGGTTAGGTTGGTTGGTTAGTTAGGTTCGTTTGTTAGGTTGGTTAGGTTAGGTTGGTTGGTTAGGTTGGTTGGTTAGTTAGGTTCGTTTGTTAGGTTAGTTGGTTAGGTTGGTTACGTTGGTTGGTTAGGTTAGTTAGGTTGGTTGGTTAGGTTAGATAGCTTAGGTTGGTTAGGTTGGTTGGTTGGTTAGGTTCCTTGGTTAGGTTGGTTGGTTAGGTTGGTTATGTTGGTTAGGTTGGTTGGTTAGGTTAGTTAGGTTGGTTGGTTAGGTTAGATAGCTTAGGTTGGTTAGGTTGGTTGGTTGGTTAGGTTCCTTGGTTAGGTTGGTTGGTTAGGTTGCTTGGTTAGATTAGATAGCTTAGGTTGGTTGGTTAGGTTAGTTACGTTGGTTGGTTAGGTTGGTTGGTTGGTTAGGTTGGTTGGTTAGGTTGGTTGGTTGGTTAGGTTGGTTGGTTAGGTTAGGTTGCTTAGGTTGGTTACGTTGGTACTAACCAACTTAAGTTGGTTAGTACCATTGTTGTTAGCAGTGTTAGTAGTTGGTTAGTATCACTAACCAACTTAAGTTGGTTACGTTATTACATTGGTTAGGTTGGTTGGTCACGTTGGTTAGGATGGTTGGTTACGTTGGTTAGGTTGGTTGGTTACGTTGGTTGGTTGGTTACGTTGGTTAGGTTGGTTGGTTTGTTAGGTTGGTTTGTTAGGTTGGTTGGTTAGGTTGGTTTGTTAGGTTGGTTGGTTAGGTTGGTTTGTTAGGTTAGGTTGGTTAGGTTAGGTTAGGTTAGGTTAGGTTAGGTTAGGTTGGTTGGTTAGGTTGGTTGGTTAGGTTGGTTGGTTAGGTTAGGTTGGTTGGTTAGGTTGGTTTGTTAGGTTAGGTTGGTTTGTTAGGTTAGGTTGGTTAGGTTGGTTTGTTAGGTTGGTTGGTTAGGTTAGGTTGGTTGGTTAGGTTGGTTTGTTAGGTTAGGTTGGTTAGGTTAGGTTGCTTAGGTTGGTTGCTTAGGTTGGTTGCTTAGGTTGGTTGCTTAGGTTGGTTGGTTAGGTTAGGTTGGTTAGGTTAGGTTGCTTAGGTTGGTTGCTTAGGTTGGTTGCTTAGGTTGGTTGCTTAGGTTGGTTGGTTAGGTAGCTTGGTTAGGTTGCTTGGTTAGGTTAGATAGCTTAGGTTGGTTGGTTAGGTTAGATAGC
Source organism: Procambarus clarkii (assembly GCF_040958095.1). Lineage (NCBI taxonomy): Eukaryota > Metazoa > Arthropoda > Malacostraca > Decapoda > Cambaridae > Procambarus > Procambarus clarkii. The sequence goes on along the minus strand of NW_027189291.1, from coordinate 41,056 downwards.
TTAGGTTGGTTGGTTAGGTTAGATAGCTTAGGTTGGTTGGTTGGTTTGTTAGGTTGGTTAGGTTTGGTTAGGTTAGGTTAGGTTAGGTTAGGTTGGTTGGTTGGTTGGTTGGTTAGGTTAGGTTGCTTAGGTTGGTTGCTTAGGTTGGTTACATTGGTTAGGTTGGTTGGTTACGTTGGTTAGGTTGGTTGGTTACATTGGTTAGATTGGTTGGTTACGTTGGTTAGGTTGGTTGGTTAGGTTGGTTGGTTAGGTTGGTTGATTAGGTTGGTTGGTTACGTTGGTTGATTAGGTTGGTTGGTTACGTTGGTTGATTAGGTTGGTTGGTTAGGTTCCTTGGTTAGGTTAGATAGGCTACCAACAATTACAGCCCTTTTTCTATTTCTATTTCTACAAACCTAGCCTAAACTAACCTAACTTAACCTGCAAACCTAGCCTATTTCCTAGTCAAAACAAACATAACCTAATCTAAGCTAACCTAACCTAACCTAACGTAACTAACTCCTGGATACCTATTTACTGTTAGGTGAATAGATGTATTCGGTGATAGGAAACGCTACCTACAATTACAGCCCTTCTTCTTTTTCTATTTCTACAAACCTAGCCTATTTCCTAGCCTAAACTAACCTAACCTAAGGTAATCTAACTAGCTCCTGGATACCTATTTACTGTTACGTGAACAGAGAAGACACGCTACCAACAATTACTGCCCTATTTCTATTTCAACAAAAAAAGCCTATTTCTTAGCCTAAACTAATCTAACCTAATTAAACCTAACCTAACCTAATCTAACCTTACCTATATATATACTTCACTACTCACTATCATCATCACTACCACACTACTCACTAACATCATCACTACCTCACTACTCACCATCATCATCACTACCTCTCTACTCACCATCATCATCACTACCTCTCTACTCACCATCATCATTACCTCACTACTCACCATCATCATCACTACCTCACCATCATCATCATTACCTCACCATCATCATCACTACCTCTCTACTCACCATCATCATCACTACCTCTCTACTCACTAACATCATCACTACCTCTCTACTCACCATCATCATCACTACGACACTACTCACTAACATCATCACTACCTCACTACTCACCATCATCATCACTACCTCTCTACTCACCATCATCATCACTACCTCACTACTCACCATCATCATCACTACCACAATACTCACTAACATCATCACTACCTCACTACTCGCCATCATCATCACTACCTCTCTACTCACCATCATCATCACTACCTCACTACTCACCATCATCATCACTACCACACTACTCACTAACATCATCACTACCTCACTACTCACCATCATCATCACTACCGCAATACTCACTAACATCATCACTACCTCACTACTCACCATCATCATCACTACCACAATACTCACTAACATCATCACTACCTCACTACTCACCATCATCATCACTACCACACTACTCACTAACATCATCACTACCTCACTACTCACCATCATCATCACTACCTCTCTACTCACCATCATCATCACTACCTCTCTAATCACCATCATCATTACCTCACTACTCACCATCATCATCACTACCTCACCATCATCATCACTACCTCTCTACTCACCATCATCATCACTACCTCTCTACTCACTAACAAATATCACTACCACACTACTCGCCATCATCATCATTACCTCACTACTCACCATCATCATCACTACCTCTCTACTCACCATCATCATCACTACCTCTCTACTCACTAACATCATCACTACCACACTACTCGCCATCGTCATCATTACCTCACTACTCACCATCATCAACATTACCTCACTACTCACCATCACTACCACACTACTCACCATCATCACTACCTCACTACTCACCATCATCATCACTACTTCTCTACTCACCACCATCATCATTTCCTCACTACTCACTAACATCATCACTTCCTCACTACTCACCATCATCATCATCATCATCACTACTCACCATTATCACTACCCACCATCATCACTACCACACTACTCATAAACATCATCACTACAACACTACTCACCATCATCACTACCACACTACTCACTATCATCACAACCACACTACTCGGTGAGTAGTGTGGTAGTGATAGTGAGTAGTGATGATGGTGAGTAGTGAGGTAGTGATGATGATGGTGAGTAGTGTGGTAGTGATGATGATGGTGAGTAGTGTGGTAGTGATGATGATAGTGAATAGTGTGGTAGTGATGATGATAGTGAGTAGTGAGGTAGTGATGATGATGGTGAAGTGTGGTAGTGATGATGATGGTGAGTAGTGTGGTAGTGATGATGATGGTGAGTAGTGAGGTAGTGATGATGATGGTGAGTAGTGTGGTAGTGATGATGATAGTGAGTAGTGAGGTAGTGATGATGATGGTGAGTAGTGTGGTAGTGATGATGATAGTGAAGTGTGGTAGTGATGATGATGGTGAATAGTGTGGTAGGGATGATGATAGTGAGTAGTGAGGTAGTGATGATGATGGTGAGAAGTGATGATAGTGAGTAGTGTGGTAGTGATGATGGTGAGTAGTGAGGTAGTGATGATGATAGTGAGTAGTGAGGTAGTGATGATGATGGTGAGTAGTGAGGTAGTGATGATGATGGTGAGTAGTGTGGTAGTGATGATGATGGTGAGTAGTGTGGTAGTGATGATGATAGTGATGTAGTGATGATGATGGTGAGTAGTGAGGTAAAGATGATGATTGTGAGTAGTGTGGTAGTGATGATGATAGTGAATAGTGTGGTAGTGATGATGATAGTGAGTAGTGTAGTAGTGATGATGGTGAATAGTGTGGTAGTGATGATGATGGTGAGAAGTGATAGAAGTGATGATAGTGAGTAGTGATGATGATAGTGAATAGTGTGGTAGTGATGATGATGGTGAGTAGTGTGGTAGTTATTATGATAGTGAGGTAGTGATGGTGATAGTGAGGTAGTGATGATGATAGTGAATAGTGTGGTAGTGATGATGATGGTGAGTAGTGTGGTAGTGATAATGATAGTGAATAGTGTGGTAGTGATGATGATGGTGAGTAGTGATGATGATAGTGAGTAGTGAGGTAGTGATGATGGTGAGTAGTGAGGTAGTGATGATGATAGTGAGTAGTGAGGTAGTGATGATGATGGTGAGTAGTGTGGTAGTGATGATGATGGTGAGTAGTGTGGTAGTGATGATGATGGTGAGTAGTGATAGAAGTGATGATAGTGAGTAGTGTGGTAGTGATGATGATGGTGAGTAGTGTGGTAGTGATGATGATAGTGAGTAGTGAGGTAGTTATGATGATGGTGAGTAGTGTGGTAGTGATGATGATGGTGAGTAGTGAGGTAGTGATGATGATAGTGAATAGTGTGGTAGTGATGATGATGGTGAGTAGTGTGGTAGTGATGATGATAGTGAGGTAGTGATGCTGATGGTGAGAAGTGATGATAGAGAGTAGTGGTAGTGATGATGGTGAGTAGTGAGGTAGTGATGATAGTGAATAGTATGGTAGTGATGATGGTGAGTAGTGTGGTAGTGATGATGATAGTGAGTAGTGTGGTTAGTGATGTTGATCGTGAGTATTGTAGTAGTGATGATGATAGTGAGTAGTGAGGTAGTGATGATGATGGTGAGTAGTGAGGTAGTGATGATGATGGTGAGTAGTGTGATAGTGATGATGATGGTGAGTAGTGAGGTAGTGTTGGTGTTGCTAAGTAGTGTGGTTAGTGATGTTGATCGTGAGTATTGTGGTAGTGATGATGATGGTGAGTATTGTGGTAGTGATGATGGTGAGTAGTGAGGTAGTAATGATGATGGTGAGGTAGTGATGATGATGGTGAGGTAGTGATGATGGTGAGGTAGTGATGATGATGGTGAGGTAGTGATGATGGTTAAGAGTAGTGTGGTAGTGATGATGGTGAGTAGTGTGGTAGTGATGATGATGGTGAGGTAGTGATGATGGTTAAGAGTAGTGTGGTAGTGATGATGGTGAGTAGTGTGGTAGTGATGATGTTTATGATTAGTGTGGTAGTGATGATAGTGAGTAGTGTGGTAGTGATGATGTTTATGAGTAGTGTGGTAGTGATGATGGTGAGTAGTGATGATGGTGAGTAGTGATGATGATAGTGAGTAGTGAGGTAGTGATGATGATGGTGAGTAGAGAGGTAGTGATGATGATGGTGAGTAGTGAGGTAGTGATGATGTTAGTGAGTAGTGTGGTAGTGATGATGATAGTGAGTAGTGAAGTATATATATAGGTAAGGTTAGATTAGGTTAGGTTAGGTTTAATTAGGTTAGATTAGTTTAGGCTAAGAAATAGGCTATTTTTGTTGAAATAGAAATAGGGCAGTAATTGTTGGTAGCGTGTCTTCTCTGTTCACGTAGCAGTAAATAGGTATCCAGGAGTTAGTTAGATTACCTTAGGTTAGGTTAGTTTAGGCTAGGAAATAGGCTAGGTTTGTAGAAATAGAAAAAGAAGAAGGGCTGTAATTGTAGGTAGCGTTTCCTATCACCGAATACATCTATTCACCTAACAGTAAATAGGTATCCAGGAGTTAGTTACGTTAGGTTAGGTTAGGTTAGCTTAGATTAGGATATGTTTGTTTTGACTAGGAAATAGGCTAGGTTTGCAGGTTAAGTTAGGTTAGTTTAGGCTAGGTTTGTAGAAATACCTGCCAGACCCCCCACACCAGCCAGACCCCCCACACCAGCCAGACCTCCCACACCAGCCAGACCTCCCACACCAGCCAGACCTCCCACACCAGCCAGACCCCCCACACCAGCCAGACCAGCAAGTACAGCCACAACAGCAACTGTACCAACAAGTACAGCCACAACAGCAACTGTACCAACAAGTACAGCCACAACAGCAACTGCACCAACAAGTACAGCCACAACAGCAACTGTACCAACAAGTACAGCCACAACAGCAACTGTACCAGCAAACACAGTCACAACAGCAACTGTACCAGCAAACACTGCCACAACAGCAACTGTACCAGCAAACACAGCCACAACAGCATCTGTACCAGCAAACACAGTCACAACAGCAACTGTACCAACAAGTACAGCCACAACAGCAACTGTACCAGCAAACACAGTCACAACAGCATCTGTACCAGCAAACACAGCCACAACAGCAACTGTACCAACAAGTACAGCCACAACAGCAACTGTACCAGCAAACACAGTCACAACAGCAACTGTACCAGCAAACACAGTCACAACAGCATCTGTACCAGCAAACACAGCCACAACAGCAACTGTACCAGCAAACACAGTCACAACAGCAACTGTACCAGCAAACACAGCCACAACAGCAACTGTACCAGCAAACACAGTCACAACAGCAACTGTACCAGCAAACACAGCCACAACAGCAACTGTACCAGCAAACACAGCCACAACAGCAACTGTACCAGCAAACACTGCCACAACAGCAACTGTACCAGCAAACACAGCCACAACAGCATCTGTACCAGCAAACACAGCCACAACAGCATCTGTACCAGCAAACACAGCCACAACAGCAACTGTACCAGCAAACACTGTCACAACAGCATCTGTACCAGCAAACACAGCCACAACAGCATCTGTACCAGCAAACACAGCCACAACAGCATCTGTACCAGCAAACACAGCCACAACAGCAACTGTACCAGCAAACACTGTCACAACAGCATCTGTACCAACAAACACAGCCACAAGAGCATCTGTACCAGCAAACACAGCCACAACAATAACAACAGCTGTACCAACAAACACAGCCACAAGAGCATCTGTACCAGCAAACACAGCCACAACAATAACAACAGCTGTACCAACAAACACAGCCACCACCACAACATCACCTGTAACAACAACACTTGTAACAACAAATGCCTACCTTAGTTAGTAGTATGACTAGCCTAGTTAGTAATATGCCGACCATCTTGGCTTTAGACACTTGAGTTATCCTGGGTGTGGCATGCCTGCCTCGACCATTCTCACTCTGTTTACTCTTGTTCTTAAGAGGTCTTAGTCATCATTACG